>NW_028132994.1:0-222098 GCF_964374135.1 Grampus griseus | reverse complement strand
CCTTTCTTCAACTCGCTTTCTTGTGAGCTGGCCGCAACACCGCAGCATTGCTTCAGGCCCTAATCTGGTTCCGGCACGGCACGCTGAGCCTTTGGTTAATTCCTCTTCCTGGTGGGAAATGAGAGTTAAATTTGCCCGTCCAGACACCTCCAGCTAGTCTCTCATTGGTTCTCCCTATTCCTGTTCATCTTCCGCAGAAATTGCAAACTGGGCCAAACAGGAGGTTAAAGGCACTGACTCTCCAAGTCGGGAGAGTGTTAGTAAACCGTCTGAAATGTTGCACCCGAGTACCAGGGGACGAGAACGGAGACATATTTGAAGACGTCTCCCGATCACACGGTTGATCATACTCTGGGTTCCACATGCATGTTTTAGCTGAAGGAAGAATCCCTTAAACCTGGAGAGTTGAGACCCGTGGAATGGGTACCATGCAATATGACTTCAAAGGGTCTTCATTTGCTCACCGAACCTCTCCAATCCTATCACTGCTGCGTTTATGCCCCTGTACACACGCTTGATTCTCTTTCGGAGACATAGCAATCCATAGGTTTTACGATACTTACTAGTCAGGTACATTCTTAGGCGTTTAATATGGGGTGTTGAGTCCATTTCGTTGAGCAAGGAGTAGCTCTTGTCTATTCCATATTTGGCTTAAGGAACTTTATCTGTGCTCATTTCAATCTCTGGTTTTATGCAGCACCCCAACTCACCTTTCTCCTTAAGCAAGCATAAGTTGGTTTTCTAAATTTGAGACCCTGTTCTGTTTGTAATCCAATTCCTGTGTAGCCAAGTTTACTTTCCGTGTATTAGTGATATCTTATGATGTTTCTTTTTCTGTGTGACTTCTTTCAGTTAGAATCATCATACCTGAATCCACTCATTATGCTGCTACGGGCCTGATGACATAGATGTCATTGCTGAGTGATATTGCATTGTACGTAAGTACCACAACTTCTTCATCCATTTTTCACTTTCTGCGATATTGAACTTGTACCGTAAACGAGGTTCTTGTAAACAGAGCCGTCCCAAACTTTGGGGTGGCTGTGTCTTTTTGATTTTCATTTCCCTAAGCTATAGGACCATAAGTGGAAGTGCCCTAGGCTCTGTTGCTTTGTTTTTTAGATGTTTCAGGAAACACCATACACTTCTCCGGAGTGGCTGTTGGCAATTTACATCCCACCCATCAGCATAACAAGGCTCCCAGTTCTCCATGGCCTGTCCTGCCTTTCTGGATTTTACACTTTTTTCAGATGGCCCTTTTGACCGGGGGGAAGTGAGACTTATTGTAGTGCAGATTTCCTTTGCAAGCTTGCTTGGTTGGCCAAAAAGGGCGTATGCGTTTTTTCGTGAATATATTCAGGAAAAAACACATACGCCCTTTTTGGCCAAGTGCATCATTGTGGACGTTCTGCCTCTTTTCCTATGCTTTAAATGCAATTCCTGTCTACCTCCTGAAATCGGTTTCCTGCAATTCTGCCCCGCTTTCCAGTCCTCTTGGCAGCGTTACTTCAGTATATTTTTGGACGATAGCTGTCATTTATAACTCTGCAGGTTTGTGAATTACAGTGCCCCAGAGCTCCTTTCTTCAACTCGCTTTCTTGTGAGCTGGTCGCAACACCGCAGGATTGCTTCAGGCCCTAATCTGGTTCCGGCACGGCACGCTGAGCCTTTGCTTAATTCCTCTTCCTGGTGGGAAATGAGAGTTAAATTTGCCCGTCCAGACACCTCCAGCTAGTCTCTCATTGGTTCTCCCTATTCCTGTTCATCTTCCGCAGAAATTGCAAACTGGGCCAAACAGGAGGTTAAAGGCACTGACTCTCCAAGTCGGGAGAGTGTTAGTAAAGCGTCTGGAATGTTGCACCCGAGTACCAGGGGACGAGAACGGAGACATATTTGAAGACGTCTCCCGATCACACGGTTGATCATACTCTGGGTTCCACATGCATGTTTTAGCTGAAGGAAGAATCCCTTAAACCTGGAGAGTTGAGACCCGTGGAATGGGTACCATGCAATATGACTTCAAAGGGTCTTCATTTGCTCACCGAACCTCTCCAATCCTATCACTGCTGCGTTTATGCCCCTGTACACACGCTTGATTCTCTTTCGGAGACATAGCAATCCATAGGTTTTAAGATACTTACTAGTCAGGTACATTCTTAGGCGTTTAATATGGGGTGTTGAGTCCATTTCGTTGAGCAAGGAGTAGCTCTTGTCTATTACATATTTGGCTTAAGGAACTTTATCTGTGCTCATTTCAATCTCTGGTTTTATGCAGCACCCCAACTCACCTTTCCCCTTAAGCAAGCATAAGTTGGTTTTCTAAATTTTAGACCCGGTTCTGTTTGTAATCCAATTCCTGTGTAGCCAAGTTTACTTTCCATGTATTAGTGATATCTTATGATGTTTCTTTTTCTGTGTGACTTCTTTCAGTTAGAATCATCATACCTGAATCCACTCATTATGCTGCTACGGGCCTGATGACATAGATGTCATTGCTGAGTGATATTGCATTGTACGTAAGTACCACAACTTCTTCATCCATTTTTCACTTTCTGCGATATTGAACTTGTACCGTAAACGAGGTTCTTGTAAACAGAGCCGTCCCAAACTTTGGGGTGGCTGTGTCTTTTTGATTTTCATTTCCCTAAGCTATAGGACCATAAGTGGAAGTGCCCTAGGCTCTGTTGCTTTGTTTTTTAGATGTTTCAGGAAACACCATACACTTCTCCGGAGTGGCTGTTGGCAATTTACATCCCGCCCATCAGCATAACAAGGCTCCCAGTTCTCCATGGCCTGTCCTGCCTTTCTGGATTTTACACTTTTTTCAGATGGCCCTTTTGACCGGGGGGAAGTGAGACTTATTGTAGTGCAGATTTCCTTTGCAAGCTTGCTTGGTTGGCCTAAAGGGCGTATGCGTTTTTTCCTGAATATATTCAGGAAAAAACATACGCCCTTTTTGGCCAAGTGCATCATTGTGGACGTTCTGCCTCTTTTCCTATGCTTTAAATGCAATTCCAGTCTACCTCCTGAAATCGGTTTCCTGCAATTCTGCCCCGCTTTCAAGTCCTCTTGGCAGCCTTACTTCAGTATATTTTTGGACGATAGCTGACATTTATAACTCTGCAGGTTTGTGAATTACAGTGCCCCAGAGCTCCTTTCTTCAACTCGCTTTCTTGTGAGCTGGCCGCAACACTGCAGGATTGCTTCAGGCCCTAATCTGGTTCCGGCACGGCACGCTGAGCCTTTGGTTAATTCCTCTTCCTGGTGGGAAATGAGAGTTAAATTTGCCCGTCCAGACACCTCCAGCTAGTCTCTCATTGGTTCTCCCTATTCCTGTTCATCTTCCGCAGAAATTGCAAACTGGGCCAAACAGGAGGTTAAAGGCACTGACTCTCCAAGTCGGGAGAGTGTTAGTAAAGCGTCTGGAATGTTGCACCCGAGTACCAGGGGACGAGAACGGAGACATATTTGAAGACGTCTCCGATCACACGGTTGATCATACTCTGGGTTCCACATGCATGTTTTAGCTGAAGGAAGAATCCCTTAAACCTGGAGAGTTGAGACCCGTGGAATGGGTACCATGCAATATGACTTCAAAGGGTCCTCATTTGCTCAGCGAACCTCTCCAATCCTATCACTGCTGCGTTTATGCCCCTGTACACACGCTTGATTCTCTTTCGGAGACATAGCAATCCATAGGTTTTAAGATACTTACTAGTAAGGTACATTCTTAGGTGTTTAATACGGGGTGTTGAGTCCATTTCGTTGAGCAAGGAGTAGCTCTTGTCTATTCCATATTTAGCTTAAGGAACTTTATCTGTGCTCATTTCAATCTCTGGTTTTATGCAGCAACCCAACTCACCTTTCCCCTTAAGCAAGCATAAGTTGGTTTTCTAAATTTTAGACCCTGTTCTGTTTGTAATCCAATTCCTGTGTAGCCAAGTTTACTTTCCATGTATTAGTGATATCTTATGATGTTTCTTTTTCTGTGTGACTTCTTTCAGTTAGAATCATAATACCTGAATGCACTCATTATGCTGCTACGGGCGTGATGACATAGATGTCATTGCTGAGTGATATTGCATTGTACGTAAGTACCACAACTTCTTCATCCATTTTTCACTTTCTGCGATATTGAACTTGTACCGTAAACGAGGTTCTTGTAAACAGAGCCGTCCCAAACTTTGGGGTGGCTGTGTCTTTTTGATTTTCATTTCCCTAAGCTATAGGACCATAAGTGGAAGTGCCCTAGGCTCTGTTGCTTTGTTTTTTAGATGTTTCAGGAAACACCATACACTTCTCCAGAGTGGCTGTTGGCAATTTACATCCCGCCCATCAGCATAACAAGGCTCCCAGTTCTCCATGGCCTGTCCTGCCTTTCTGGATTTTACACTTTTTTCAGATGGCCCTTTTGACCTGGGGGCAGTGAGACTTCATTGTAGTGCAGATTTCATTTGCAAGCTTGCTTGGTTGGCCAAAGAGGGCGTATGCGTTTTTTCCTGAATATATTCAGGAAAAAACGCATACGCCCTTTTTGGCCAAGTGCATCATTGTGGACGTTCTGCCTCTTTTCCTGTGCTTTACATGCAATTCCAGTCTACCTCCTGAAATCGGTTTCCTGCAATTCTGCCCCGCTTTCAAGTCCTCTTGGCAGCCTTACTTCAATATATTTTTGGACGATAGCTGTCATTTATAACTCTGCATGTTTGTGAGTGACAGTGCCCCTGAGCTCCTTTCTTCAACTCGCTTTCTTGTGAGCTGTCCGCAACACCGCAGGATTGCTTCATGCCCTAGTGTGGTTCCGGCACCGCACACTGAGCCTTTGGTTAATTCCTCTTCCTGGTGGGCAATGAGAGTTAAATTTGCCTGTCCAGACACCTCCAGCTAGTCTCTCATTGGTTCTCCCTATTCCTGTTCATTTTCCGCAGAAATTGCAAACTGGGCCAAACAGGAGGTTAAAGGCACTGACTCTCCAAGTGGGGAGAGAGTTAGTAAAGCGTCTGGAATGTTGCACCCGAGTACCAGGGGACGAAAACTGAGACACCTTTGAACACGTTTCCCAATCACACGGTGGATCATACTCTGGGTTCCACATGCATGTTTTAGCTGAAGGAAGAATCCCTTAAACCTGGAGAGTTGAGACCCGTGGAATGGGTACCATGCAATATGACTTCAAAGGGTCTTCATTTGCTCACCGAACCTCTCCAATCCTATCACTGCTGCGTTTATGCCCCTGTACACACGCTTGATTCTCTTTCGGAGACATAGCAATCCATAGGTTTTACGATACTTACTAGTCAGGTACATTCTTAGGCGTTTAATATGGGGTGTTGAGTCCATTTCGTTGAGCAAGGAGTAGCTCTTGTCTATTCCATATTTGGCTTAAGGAACTTTATCTGTGCTCATTTCAATCTCTGATTTTATGCAGCACCCCAACTCACCTTTCCCCTTAAGCAAGCATATGTTGGTTTTCTAAATTTGAGACCCTGTTCTGTTTTGTAATCCAGTTCCTGTGTAGCCAAGTTTTCATTCCGTGTATTAGTGATATCTTATGATGTTTCTTTTTCTGTGTGACTTATTTCAGTTAGAATCATCATACCTGAATGCACTCATTGTGCTGCTACGGGCCTGATGACATAGATGTCATTGCTGAGTGATATTGTATTGTACGTAAGTACCACAACTTCTTCATCCATTTTTCACTTTCTGCGATATTGAACTTGTACCGTAAACGAGGTTCTTGTAAACAGAGCCGTCCCAAAATTTGGGGTGGCTGTGTCTTTTTGATTTTCATTTCCCTAAGCTATAGGACCATAAGTGGAAGTGCCCTAGGCTCTGTTGCTTTGTTTTTTAGATGTTTCAGGAAACACCATACACTTCTCCAGAGTGGCTGTTGGCAATTTACATCCCGCCCATCAGCATAACAAGGCTCCCAGTTCTCCATGGCCTGTCCTGCCTTTCTGGATTTTACACTTTTTTCAGATGGCCCTTTTGACCGGGGGGAAGTGAGACTTATTGTAATGCAGATTTCCTTTGCAAGCTTGCTTGGTTGGCCAAAAAGGGCGTATGCGTTTTTTCCTGAATATATTCAGGAAAAAACGCATACGCCCTTTTTGGCCAAGTGCATCATTGTGGACGTTCTGCCTCTTTTCCTATGCTTTAAATGCAATTCCAGTCTACCTCCTGAAATCGGTTTCCTGCAATTCTGCCCCGCTTTCAAGTCCTCTTGGCAGCCTTACTTCAGTATATTTTTGGACGATAGCTGTCATTTATAACTCTGCAGGTTTGTGAATTACAGTGCCCCTGAGCTCCTTTCTTCAACTCGCTTTCTTGTGAGCTGGCCGCAACACCGCAGCATTGCTTCAGGCCCTAATCTGGTTCCGGCACGGCACGCTGAGCCTTTGGTTAATTCCTCTTCCTGGTGGGAAATGAGAGTTAAATTTGCCCGTCCAGACACCTCCAGCTAGTCTCTCATTGGTTCTCCCTATTCCTGTTCATCTTCCGCAGAAATTGCAAACTGGGCCAAACAGGAGGTTAAAGGCACTGACTCTCCAAGTCGGGAGAGTGTTAGTAAACCGTCTGAAATGTTGCACCCGAGTACCAGGGGACGAGAACGGAGACATATTTGAAGACGTCTCCCGATCACACGGTTGATCATACTCTGGGTTCCACATGCATGTTTTAGCTGAAGGAAGAATCCCTTAAACCTGGAGAGTTGAGACCCGTGGAATGGATACCATGCAATATGACTTCAAAGGGTCTTCATTTGCTCACCGAACCTCTCCAATCCTATCACTGCTGCGTTTATGCCCCTGTACACACGCTTGATTCTCTTTCGGAGACATAGCAATCCATAGGTTTTACGATACTTACTAGTCAGGTACATTCTTAGGCGTTTAATATGGGGTGTTGAGTCCATTTCGTTGAGCAAGGAGTAGCTCTTGTCTATTCCATATTTGGCTTAAGGAACTTTATCTGTGCTCATTTCAATCTCTGGTTTTATGCAGCACCCCAACTCACCTTTCCCCTTAAGCAAGCATAAGTTGGTTTTCTAAATTTGAGACCCTGTTCTGTTTGTAATCCAATTCCTGTGTAGCCAAGTTTACTTTCCGTGTATTAGTGATATCTTATGATGTTTCTTTTTCTGTGTGACTTCTTTCAGTTAGAATCATCATACCTGAATCCACTCATTATGCTGCTACGGGCCTGATGACATAGATGTCATTGCTGAGTGATATTGCATTGTACGTAAGTACCACAACTTCTTCATCCATTTTTCACTTTCTGCGATATTGAACTTGTACCGTAAACGAGGTTCTTGTAAACAGAGCCGTCCCAAACTTTGGGGTGGCTGTGTCTTTTTGATTTTCATTTCCCTAAGCTATAGGACCATAAGTGGAAGTGCCCTAGGCTCTGTTGCTTTGTTTTTTAGATGTTTCAGGAAACACCATACACTTCTCCGGAGTGGCTGTTGGCAATTTACATCCCACCCATCAGCATAACAAGGCTCCCAGTTCTCCATGGCCTGTCCTGCCTTTCTGGATTTTACACTTTTTTCAGATGGCCCTTTTGACCGGGGGGAAGTGAGACTTATTGTAGTGCAGATTTCCTTTGCAAGCTTGCTTGGTTGGCCAAAAAGGGCGTATGCGTTTTTTCGTGAATATATTCAGGAAAAAACACATACGCCCTTTTTGGCCAAGTGCATCATTGTGGACGTTCTGCCTCTTTTCCTATGCTTTAAATGCAATTCCTGTCTACCTCCTGAAATCGGTTTCCTGCAATTCTGCCCCGCTTTCCAGTCCTCTTGGCAGCGTTACTTCAGTATATTTTTGGACGATAGCTGTCATTTATAACTCTGCAGGTTTGTGAATTACAGTGCCCCAGAGCTCCTTTCTTCAACTCGCTTTCTTGTGAGCTGGTCGCAACACCGCAGGATTGCTTCAGGCCCTAATCTGGTTCCGGCACGGCACGCTGAGCCTTTGCTTAATTCCTCTTCCTGGTGGGAAATGAGAGTTAAATTTGCCCGTCCAGACACCTCCAGCTAGTCTCTCATTGGTTCTCCCTATTCCTGTTCATCTTCCGCAGAAATTGCAAACTGGGCCAAACAGGAGGTTAAAGGCACTGACTCTCCAAGTCGGGAGAGTGTTAGTAAAGCGTCTGGAATGTTGCACCCGAGTACCAGGGGACGAGAACGGAGACATATTTGAAGACGTCTCCCGATCACACGGTTGATCATACTCTGGGTTCCACATGCATGTTTTAGCTGAAGGAAGAATCCCTTAAACCTGGAGAGTTGAGACCCGTGGAATGGGTACCATGCAATATGACTTCAAAGGGTCTTCATTTGCTCACCGAACCTCTCCAATCCTATCACTGCTGCGTTTATGCCCCTGTACACACGCTTGATTCTCTTTCGGAGACATAGCAATCCATAGGTTTTAAGATACTTACTAGTCAGGTACATTCTTAGGCGTTTAATATGGGGTGTTGAGTCCATTTCGTTGAGCAAGGAGTAGCTCTTGTCTATTACATATTTGGCTTAAGGAACTTTATCTGTGCTCATTTCAATCTCTGGTTTTATGCAGCACCCCAACTCACCTTTCCCCTTAAGCAAGCATAAGTTGGTTTTCTAAATTTTAGACCCGGTTCTGTTTGTAATCCAATTCCTGTGTAGCCAAGTTTACTTTCCATGTATTAGTGATATCTTATGATGTTTCTTTTTCTGTGTGACTTCTTTCAGTTAGAATCATCATACCTGAATCCACTCATTATGCTGCTACGGGCCTGATGACATAGATGTCATTGCTGAGTGATATTGCATTGTACGTAAGTACCACAACTTCTTCATCCATTTTTCACTTTCTGCGATATTGAACTTGTACCGTAAACGAGGTTCTTGTAAACAGAGCCGTCCCAAACTTTGGGGTGGCTGTGTCTTTTTGATTTTCATTTCCCTAAGCTATAGGACCATAAGTGGAAGTGCCCTAGGCTCTGTTGCTTTGTTTTTTAGATGTTTCAGGAAACACCATACACTTCTCCGGAGTGGCTGTTGGCAATTTACATCCCGCCCATCAGCATAACAAGGCTCCCAGTTCTCCATGGCCTGTCCTGCCTTTCTGGATTTTACACTTTTTTCAGATGGCCCTTTTGACCGGGGGGAAGTGAGACTTATTGTAGTGCAGATTTCCTTTGCAAGCTTGCTTGGTTGGCCTAAAGGGCGTATGCGTTTTTTCCTGAATATATTCAGGAAAAAACATACGCCCTTTTTGGCCAAGTGCATCATTGTGGACGTTCTGCCTCTTTTCCTATGCTTTAAATGCAATTCCAGTCTACCTCCTGAAATCGGTTTCCTGCAATTCTGCCCCGCTTTCAAGTCCTCTTGGCAGCCTTACTTCAGTATATTTTTGGACGATAGCTGACATTTATAACTCTGCAGGTTTGTGAATTACAGTGCCCCAGAGCTCCTTTCTTCAACTCGCTTTCTTGTGAGCTGGCCGCAACACCGCAGGATTGCTTCAGGCCCTAATCTGGTTCCGGCACGGCACGCTGAGCCTTTGGTTAATTCCTCTTCCTGGTGGGAAATGAGAGTTAAATTTGCCCGTCCAGACACCTCCAGCTAGTCTCTCATTGGTTCTCCCTATTCCTGTTCATCTTCCGCAGAAATTGCAAACTGGGCCAAACAGGAGGTTAAAGGCACTGACTCTCCAAGTCGGGAGAGTGTTAGTAAAGCGTCTGGAATGTTGCACCCGAGTACCAGGGGACGAGAACGGAGACATATTTGAAGACGTCTCCGATCACACGGTTGATCATACTCTGGGTTCCACATGCATGTTTTAGCTGAAGGAAGAATCCCTTAAACCTGGAGAGTTGAGACCCATGGAATGGGTACCATGCAATATGACTTCAAAGGGTCCTCATTTGCTCAGCGAACCTCTCCAATCCTATCACTGCTGTGTTTATGCCCCTGTACACACGCTTGATTCTCTTTCGGAGACATAGCAATCCATAGGTTTTATGATACTTACTAGTAAGGTACATTCTTAGGTGTTTAATACGGGGTGTTGAGTCCATTTCGTTGAGCAAGGAGTAGCTCTTGTCTATTCCATATTTAGCTTAAGGAACTTTATCTGTGCTCATTTCAATCTCTGGTTTTATGCAGCAACCCAACTCACCTTTCCCCTTAAGCAAGCATAAGTTGGTTTTCTAAATTTTAGACCCTGTTCTGTTTGTAATCCAATTCCTGTGTAGCCAAGTTTACTTTCCATGTATTAGTGATATCTTATGATGTTTCTTTTTCTGTGTGACTTCTTTCAGTTAGAATCATAATACCTGAATGCACTCATTATGCTGCTACGGGCGTGATGACATAGATGTCATTGCTGAGTGATATTGCATTGTACGTAAGTACCACAACTTCTTCATCCATTTTTCACTTTCTGCGATATTGAACTTGTACCGTAAACGAGGTTCTTGTAAACAGAGCCGTCCCAAACTTTGGGGTGGCTGTGTCTTTTTGATTTTCATTTCCCTAAGCTATAGGACCATAAGTGGAAGTGCCCTAGGCTCTGTTGCTTTGTTTTTTAGATGTTTCAGGAAACACCATACACTTCTCCAGAGTGGCTGTTGGCAATTTACATCCCGCCCATCAGCATAACAAGGCTCCCAGTTCTCCATGGCCTGTCCTGCCTTTCTGGATTTTACACTTTTTTCAGATGGCCCTTTTGACCTGGGGGCAGTGAGACTTCATTGTAGTGCAGATTTCATTTGCAAGCTTGCTTGGTTGGCCAAAGAGGGCGTATGCGTTTTTTCCTGAATATATTCAGGAAAAAACGCATACGCCCTTTTTGGCCAAGTGCATCATTGTGGACGTTCTGCCTCTTTTCCTGTGCTTTACATGCAATTCCAGTCTACCTCCTGAAATCGGTTTCCTGCAATTCTGCCCCGCTTTCAAGTCCTCTTGGCAGCCTTACTTCAATATATTTTTGGACGATAGCTGTCATTTATAACTCTGCATGTTTGTGAGTGACAGTGCCCCTGAGCTCCTTTCTTCAACTCGCTTTCTTGTGAGCTGTCCGCAACACCGCAGGATTGCTTCATGCCCTAGTGTGGTTCCGGCACCGCACACTGAGCCTTTGGTTAATTCCTCTTCCTGGTGGGCAATGAGAGTTAAATTTGCCTGTCCAGACACCTCCAGCTAGTCTCTCATTGGTTCTCCCTATTCCTGTTCATTTTCCGCAGAAATTGCAAACTGGGCCAAACAGGAGGTTAAAGGCACTGACTCTCCAAGTGGGGAGAGAGTTAGTAAAGCGTCTGGAATGTTGCACCCGAGTACCAGGGGACGAAAACTGAGACACCTTTGAACACGTTTCCCAATCACACGGTGGATCATACTCTGGGTTCCACATGCATGTTTTAGCTGAAGGAAGAATCCCTTAAACCTGGAGAGTTGAGACCCGTGGAATGGGTACCATGCAATATGACTTCAAAGGGTCTTCATTTGCTCACCGAACCTCTCCAATCCTATCACTGCTGCGTTTATGCCCCTGTACACACGCTTGATTCTCTTTCGGAGACATAGCAATCCATAGGTTTTACGATACTTACTAGTCAGGTACATTCTTAGGCGTTTAATATGGGGTGTTGAGTCCATTTCGTTGAGCAAGGAGTAGCTCTTGTCTATTCCATATTTGGCTTAAGGAACTTTATCTGTGCTCATTTCAATCTCTGATTTTATGCAGCACCCCAACTCACCTTTCCCCTTAAGCAAGCATATGTTGGTTTTCTAAATTTGAGACCCTGTTCTGTTTTGTAATCCAGTTCCTGTGTAGCCAAGTTTTCATTCCGTGTATTAGTGATATCTTATGATGTTTCTTTTTCTGTGTGACTTATTTCAGTTAGAATCATCATACCTGAATGCACTCATTGTGCTGCTACGGGCCTGATGACATAGATGTCATTGCTGAGTGATATTGTATTGTACGTAAGTACCACAACTTCTTCATCCATTTTTCACTTTCTGCGATATTGAACTTGTACCGTAAACGAGGTTCTTGTAAACAGAGCCGTCCCAAAATTTGGGGTGGCTGTGTCTTTTTGATTTTCATTTCCCTAAGCTATAGGACCATAAGTGGAAGTGCCCTAGGCTCTGTTGCTTTGTTTTTTAGATGTTTCAGGAAACACCATACACTTCTCCAGAGTGGCTGTTGGCAATTTACATCCCGCCCATCAGCATAACAAGGCTCCCAGTTCTCCATGGCCTGTCCTGCCTTTCTGGATTTTACACTTTTTTCAGATGGCCCTTTTGACCGGGGGGAAGTGAGACTTATTGTAATGCAGATTTCCTTTGCAAGCTTGCTTGGTTGGCCAAAAAGGGCGTATGCGTTTTTTCCTGAATATATTCAGGAAAAAACGCATACGCCCTTTTTGGCCAAGTGCATCATTGTGGACGTTCTGCCTCTTTTCCTATGCTTTAAATGCAATTCCAGTCTACCTCCTGAAATCGGTTTCCTGCAATTCTGCCCCGCTTTCAAGTCCTCTTGGCAGCCTTACTTCAGTATATTTTTGGACGATAGCTGTCATTTATAACTCTGCAGGTTTGTGAATTACAGTGCCCCTGAGCTCCTTTCTTCAACTCGCTTTCTTGTGAGCTGGCCGCAACACCGCAGCATTGCTTCAGGCCCTAATCTGGTTCCGGCACGGCACGCTGAGCCTTTGGTTAATTCCTCTTCCTGGTGGGAAATGAGAGTTAAATTTGCCCGTCCAGACACCTCCAGCTAGTCTCTCATTGTTTCTCCCTATTCCTGTTCATCTTCCGCAGAAATTGCAAACTGGGCCAAACAGGAGGTTAAAGGCACTGACTCTCCAAGTCGGGAGAGTGTTAGTAAACCGTCTGAAATGTTGCACCCGAGTACCAGGGGACGAGA
Source organism: Grampus griseus (assembly GCF_964374135.1). NCBI lineage: Eukaryota > Metazoa > Chordata > Mammalia > Artiodactyla > Delphinidae > Grampus > Grampus griseus. Next base: position 209,175 of record NW_028132994.1, on the reverse strand, counting down.
ACGGAGACATATTTGAAGACGTCTCCCGATCACACGGTTGATCATACTCTGGGTTCCACATGCATGTTTTAGCTGAAGGAAGAATCCCTTAAACCTGGAGAGTTGAGACCCGTGGAATGGATACCATGCAATATGACTTCAAAGGGTCTTCATTTGCTCACCGAACCTCTCCAATCCTATCACTGCTGCGTTTATGCCCCTGTACACACGCTTGATTCTCTTTCGGAGACATAGCAATCCATAGGTTTTACGATACTTACTAGTCAGGTACATTCTTAGGCGTTTAATATGGGGTGTTGAGTCCATTTCGTTGAGCAAGGAGTAGCTCTTGTCTATTCCATATTTGGCTTAAGGAACTTTATCTGTGCTCATTTCAATCTCTGGTTTTATGCAGCACCCCAACTCACCTTTCCCCTTAAGCAAGCATAAGTTGGTTTTCTAAATTTGAGACCCTGTTCTGTTTGTAATCCAATTCCTGTGTAGCCAAGTTTACTTTCCGTGTATTAGTGATATCTTATGATGTTTCTTTTTCTGTGTGACTTCTTTCAGTTAGAATCATCATACCTGAATCCACTCATTATGCTGCTACGGGCCTGATGACATAGATGTCATTGCTGAGTGATATTGCATTGTACGTAAGTACCACAACTTCTTCATCCATTTTTCACTTTCTGCGATATTGAACTTGTACCGTAAACAAGGTTCTTGTAAACAGAGCCGTCCCAAACTTTGGGGTGGCTGTGTCTTTTTGATTTTCATTTCCCTAAGCTATAGGACCATAAGTGGAAGTGCCCTAGGCTCTGTTGCTTTGTTTTTTAGATGTTTCAGGAAACACCATACACTTCTCCGGAGTGGCTGTTGGCAATTTACATCCCACCCATCAGCATAACAAGGCTCCCAGTTCTCCATGGCCTGTCCTGCCTTTCTGGATTTTACACTTTTTTCAGATGGCCCTTTTGACCGGGGGGAAGTGAGACTTATTGTAGTGCAGATTTCCTTTGCAAGCTTGCTTGGTTGGCCAAAAAGGGCGTATGCGTTTTTTCGTGAATATATTCAGGAAAAAACACATACGCCCTTTTTGGCCAAGTGCATCATTGTGGACGTTCTGCCTCTTTTCCTATGCTTTAAATGCAATTCCTGTCTACCTCCTGAAATCGGTTTCCTGCAATTCTGCCCCGCTTTCCAGTCCTCTTGGCAGCGTTACTTCAGTATATTTTTGGACGATAGCTGTCATTTATAACTCTGCAGGTTTGTGAATTACAGTGCCCCAGAGCTCCTTTCTTCAACTCGCTTTCTTGTGAGCTGGTCGCAACACCGCAGGATTGCTTCAGGCCCTAATCTGGTTCCGGCACGGCACGCTGAGCCTTTGCTTAATTCCTCTTCCTGGTGGGAAATGAGAGTTAAATTTGCCCGTCCAGACACCTCCAGCTAGTCTCTCATTGGTTCTCCCTATTCCTGTTCATCTTCCGCAGAAATTGCAAACTGGGCCAAACAGGAGGTTAAAGGCACTGACTCTCCAAGTCGGGAGAGTGTTAGTAAAGCGTCTGGAATGTTGCACCCGAGTACCAGGGGACGAGAACGGAGACATATTTGAAGACGTCTCCCGATCACACGGTTGATCATACTCTGGGTTCCACATGCATGTTTTAGCTGAAGGAAGAATCCCTTAAACCTGGAGAGTTGAGACCCGTGGAATGGGTACCATGCAATATGACTTCAAAGGGTCTTCATTTGCTCACCGAACCTCTCCAATCCTATCACTGCTGCGTTTATGCCCCTGTACACACGCTTGATTCTCTTTCGGAGACATAGCAATCCATAGGTTTTAAGATACTTACTAGTCAGGTACATTCTTAGGCGTTTAATATGGGGTGTTGAGTCCATTTCGTTGAGCAAGGAGTAGCTCTTGTCTATTACATATTTGGCTTAAGGAACTTTATCTGTGCTCATTTCAATCTCTGGTTTTATGCAGCACCCCAACTCACCTTTCCCCTTAAGCAAGCATAAGTTGGTTTTCTAAATTTTAGACCCGGTTCTGTTTGTAATCCAATTCCTGTGTAGCCAAGGTTACTTTCCATGTATTAGTGATATCTTATGATGTTTCTTTTTCTGTGTGACTTCTTTCAGTTAGAATCATCATACCTGAATCCACTCATTATGCTGCTACGGGCCTGATGACATAGATGTCATTGCTGAGTGATATTGCATTGTACGTAAGTACCACAACTTCTTCATCCATTTTTCACTTTCTGCGATATTGAACTTGTACCGTAAACGAGGTTCTTGTAAACAGAGCCGTCCCAAACTTTGGGGTGGCTGTGTCTTTTTGATTTTCATTTCCCTAAGCTATAGGACCATAAGTGGAAGTGCCCTAGGCTCTGTTGCTTTGTTTTTTAGATGTTTCAGGAAACACCATACACTTCTCCGGAGTGGCTGTTGGCAATTTACATCCCGCCCATCAGCATAACAAGGCTCCCAGTTCTCCATGGCCTGTCCTGCCTTTCTGGATTTTACACTTTTTTCAGATGGCCCTTTTGACCGGGGGGAAGTGAGACTTATTGTAGTGCAGATTTCCTTTGCAAGCTTGCTTGGTTGGCCAAAAAGGGCGTATGCGTTTTTTCCTGAATATATTCAGGAAAAAACGCATACGCCCTTTTTGGCCAAGTGCATCATTGTGGACGTTCTGCCTCTTTTCCTATGCTTTAAATGCAATTCCAGTCTACCTCCTGAAATCGGTTTCCTGCAATTCTGCCCCGCTTTCAAGTCCTCTTGGCAGCCTTACTTCAGTATATTTTTGGACGATAGCTGACATTTATAACTCTGCAGGTTTGTGAATTACAGTGCCCCAGAGCTCCTTTCTTCAACTCGCTTTCTTGTGAGCTGGCCGCAACACCGCAGGATTGCTTCAGGCCCTAATCTGGTTCCGGCACGGCACGCTGAGCCTTTGGTTAATTCCTCTTCCTGGTGGGAAATGAGAGTTAAATTTGCCCGTCCAGACACCTCCAGCTAGTCTCTCATTGGTTCTCCCTATTCCTGTTCATCTTCCGCAGAAATTGCAAACTGGGCCAAACAGGAGGTTAAAGGCACTGACTCTCCAAGTCGGGAGAGTGTTAGTAAAGCGTCTGGAATGTTGCACCCGAGTACCAGGGGACGAGAACGGAGACATATTTGAACACGTTTCCCGATCACACGGTTGATCATACTCTGGGTTCCACATGCATGTTTTAGCTGAAGGAAGAATCCCTTAAACCTGGAGAGTTGAGACCCGTGGAATGGGTACCATGCAATATGACTTCAAAGGGTCTTCATTTGCTCACCGAACCTCTCCAATCCTATCACTGCTGCGTTTATGCCCCTGTACACACGCTTGATTCTCTTTCGGAGACATAGCAATCCATAGGTTTTACGATACTTACTAGTCAGGTACATTCTTAGGCGTTTAATATGGGGTGTTGAGTCCATTTCGTTGAGCAAGGAGTAGCTCTTGTCTATTCCATATTTGGCTTAAGGAACTTTATCTGTGCTCATTTCAATCTCTGGTTTTATGCAACACCCCAACTCACCTTTCCCCTTAAGCAAGCATATGTTGGTTTTCTAAATTTGAGACCCTGTTCTGTTTTGTAATCCAGTTCCTGTGTAGCCAAGTTTACATTCCGTGTATTAGTGATATCTTATGATGTTTCTTTTTCTGTGTGACTTATTTCAGTTAGAATCATCATACCTGAATGCACTCATTGTGCTGCTACGGGCCTGATGACATAGATGTCATTGCTGAGTGATATTGTATTGTACGTAAGTACCACAACTTCTTCATCCATTTTTCACTTTCTGCGATATTGAACTTGTACCGTAAACGAGGTTCTTGTAAACAGAGCCGTCCCAAACTTTGGGGTGACTGTGTCTTTTTGATTTTCATTTCCCTAAGCTATAGGACCATAAGTGGAAGTGCCCTAGGCTCTGTTGCTTTGTTTTTTAGATGTTTCAGGAAACACCATACACTTCTCCAGAGTGGCTGTTGGCAATTTACATCCCGCCCATCAGCATAACAAGGCTCCCAGTTCTCCATGGCCTGTCCTGCCTTTCTGGATTTTACACTTTTTTCAGATGGCCCTTTTGACCGGGGGGCAGTGAGACTTCATTGTAGTGCAGATTTCCTTTGCAAGCTTGCTTGGTTGGCCAAAAAGGGCGTATGCGTTTTTTCCTGAATATATTCAGGAAAAAACGCATACGCCCTTTTTGGCCAAGTGCATCATTGTGGACGTTCTGCCTCTTTTCCTGTGATTTACATGCAATTCCAGTCTACCTCCTGAAATCGGTTTCCTGCAATTCTGCCCCGCTTTCAAGTCCTCTTGGCAGCCTTACTTCAGTATATTTTTGGACGATAGCTGTCATTTATAACTCTGCAGGTTTGTGAGTGACAGTGCCCCTGAGCTCCTTTCTTCAACTCGCTTTCTTGTGAGCTGGTCGCAACACCGCAGGATTGCTTCAGGCCCTAATCTGGTTCCGGCACGGCACGCTGAGCCTTTGCTTAATTCCTCTTCCTGGTGGGAAATGAGAGTTAAATTTGCCCGTCCAGACACCTCCAGCTAGTCTCTCATTGGTTCTCCCTATTCCTGTTCATCTTCCGCAGAAATTGCAAACTGGGCCAAACAGGAGGTTAAAGGCACTGACTCTCCAAGTCGGGAGAGTGTTAGTAAAGCGTCTGGAATGTTGCACCCGAGTACCAGGGGACGAGAACGGAGACATATTTGAATACGTCTCCCGATCACACGGTTGATCATACTCTGGGTTCCACATGCATGTTTTAGCTGAAGGAAGAATCCCTTAAACCTGGAGAGTTGAGACCCGTGGAATGGGTACCATGCAATATGACTTCAAAGGGTCTTCATTTGCTCACCGAACCTCTCCAATCCTATCACTGCTGCGTTTATGCCCCTGTACACACGCTTGATTCTCTTTCGGAGACATAGCAATCCATAGGTTTTAAGATACTTACTAGTCAGGTACATTCTTAGGCGTTTAATATGGGGTGTTGAGTCCATTTCGTTGAGCAAGGAGTAGCTCTTGTCTATTACATATTTGGCTTAAGGAACTTTATCTGTGCTCATTTCAATCTCTGGTTTTATGCAGCACCCCAACTCACCTTTCTCCTTAAGCAAGCATAAGTTGGTTTTCTAAATTTGAGACCCTGTTCTGTTTGTAATCCAATTCCTGTGTAGCCAAGTTTACTTTCCGTGTATTAGTGATATCTTATGATGTTTCTTTTTCTGTGTGACTTCTTTCAGTTAGAATCATCATACCTGAATCCACTCATTATGCTGCTACGGGCCTGATGACATAGATGTCATTGCTGAGTGATATTGCATTGTACGTAAGTACCACAACTTCTTCATCCATTTTTCACTTTCTGCGATATTGAACTTGTACCGTAAACGAGGTTCTTGTAAACAGAGCCGTCCCAAACTTTGGGGTGGCTGTGTCTTTTTGATTTTCATTTCCCTAAGCTATAGGACCATAAGTGGAAGTGCCCTAGGCTCTGTTGCTTTGTTTTTTAGATGTTTCAGGAAACACCATACACTTCTCCCGAGTGGCTGTTGGCAATTTACATCCCGCCCATCAGCATAACAAGGCTCCCAGTTCTCCATGGCCTGTCCTGCCTTTCTGGATTTTACACTTTTTTCAGATTGCCCTTTTGACCGGGGGGAAGTGAGACTTATTGTAATGCAGATTTCCTTTGCAAGCTTGCTTGGTTGGCCAAAAAGGGCGTATGCGTTTTTTCCTGAATATATTCAGGAAAAAACGCATACGCCCTTTTTGGCCAAGTGCATCATTGTGGACGTTCTGCCTCTTTTCCTATGCTTTAAATGCAATTCCAGTCTACCTCCTGAAATCGGTTTCCTGCAATTCTGCCCCGCTTTCAAGTCCTCTTGGCAGCCTTACTTCAGTATATTTTTGGACGATAGCTGACATTTATAACTCTGCAGGTTTGTGAATTACAGTGCCCCAGAGCTCCTTTCTTCAACTCGCTTTCTTGTGAGCTGGCCGCAACACCGCAGGATTGCTTCAGGCCCTAATCTGTTTCCGGCACGGCACGCTGAGCCTTTGGTTAATTCCTCTTCCCGGTGGGAAATGAGAGTTAAATTTGCCCGTCCAGACACCTCCAGCTAGTCTCTCATTGGTTCTCCCTATTCCTGTTCATCTTCCGCAGAAATTGCAAACTGGGCCAAACAGGAGGTTAAAGGCACTGACTCTCCAAGTCGGGAGAGTGTTAGTAAAGCGTCTGGAATGTTGCACCCGAGTACCAGGGGACGAGAACGGAGACATATTTGAACACGTTTCCCGATCACACGGTTGATCATACTCTGGGTTCCACATGCATGTTTTAGCTGAAGGAAGAATCCCTTAAACCTGGAGAGTTGAGACCCGTGGAATGGGTACCATGCAATATGACTTCAAAGGGTCTTCATTTGCTCACCGAACCTCTCCAATCCTATCACTGCTGCGTTTATGCCCCTGTACACACGCTTGATTCTCTTTCGGAGACATAGCAATCCATAGGTTTTAAGATACTTACTAGTCAGGTACATTCTTAGGCGTTTAATATGGGGTGTTGAGTCCATTTCGTTGAGCAAGGAGTAGCTCTTGTCTATTCCATATTTGGCTTAAGGAACTTTATCTGTGCTCATTTCAATCTCTGGTTTTATGCAGCACCCCAACTCACCTTTCCCCTTAAGCAAGCATAAGTTGGTTTTCTAAATTTGAGACCCTGTTCTGTTTTGTAATCCAGTTCCAGTGTAGCCAAGTTTACATTCCGTGTATTAGTGATATCTTATGATGTTTCTTTTTCTGTGTGACTTATTTCAGTTAGAATCATCATACCTGAATGCACTCATTATGCTGCTACGGGCCTGATGACATAGATGTCATTGCTGAGTGATATTGTATTGTACGTAAGTACCACAACTTCTTCATCCATTTTTCACTTTCTGCGATATTGCACTTGTACCGTAAACGAGGTTCTTGTAAACAGAGCCGTCCCAAACTTTGGGGTGGCTGTGTCTTTTTGATTTTCATTTCCCTAAGCTATAGGACCATAAGTGGAAGTGCCCTAGGCTCTGTTGCTTTGTTTTTTAGATGTTTCAGGAAACACCATACACTTCTCCAGAGTGGCTGTTGGCAATTTACATCCCGCCCATCAGCATAACAAGGCTCCCAGTTCTCCATGGCCTGTCCTGCCTTTCTGGATTTTACACTTTTTTCAGATGGCCCTTTTGACTGGGGGGAAGTGAGACTTATTGTAGTGCAGATTTCCTTTGCAAGCTTGCTTGGTTGGCCAAAAAGGGCGTATGCGTTTTTTCCTGAATATATTCAGGAAAAAACGCATACGCCCTTTTTGGCCAAGTGCATCATTGTGGACGTTCTGCCTCTTTTCCTATGCTTTAAATGCAATTCCAGTCTACCTCCTGAAATCGGTTTCCTGCAATTCTGCCCCGCTTTCAAGTCCTCTTGGCAGCCTTACTTCAGTATATTTTTGGACGATAGCTGTCATTTATAACTCTGCAGGTTTGTGAATTACAGTGCCCCTGAGCTCCTTTCTTCAACTCGCTTTCTTGTGAGCTGGCCGCAACACCGCAGGATTGCTTCAGGCCCTAATCTGTTTCCGGCACGGCACGCTGAGCCTTTGGTTAATTCCTCTTCCCGGTGGGAAATGAGAGTTAAATTTGCCCGTCCAGACACCTCCAGCTAGTCTCTCATTGGTTCTCCCTATTCCTGTTCATCTTCCGCAGAAATTGCAAACTGGGCCAAACAGGAGGTTAAAGGCACTGAATCTCCAAGTCGGAAGAGTGTTAGTAAAGCGTCTGGAATGTTGCACCCGAGTACCAGGGGACGAGAACGGAGACATATTTGAAGACGTCTCCCGATCACACGGTTGATCATACTCTGGGTTCCACATGCATGTTTTAGCTGAAGGAAGAATCCCTTAAACCTGGAGAGTTGAGACCCGTGGAATGGGTACCATGCAATATGACTTCAAAGGGTCTTCATTTGCTCACCGAACCTCTCCAATCCTATCACTGCTGCGTTTATGCCCCTGTACACACGCTTGATTCTCTTTCGGAGACATAGCAATCCATAGGTTTTAAGATACTTACTAGTCAGGTACATTCTTAGGCGTTTAATATGGGGTGTTGAGTCCATTTCGTTGAGCAAGGAGTAGCTCTTGTCTATTCCATATTTGGCTTAAGGAACTTTATCTGTGCTCATTTCAATCTCTGGTTTTATGCAGCACCCCAACTCACCTTTCCCCTTAAGCAAGCATATGTTGGTTTTCTAAATTTGAGACCCTGTTCTGTTTTGTAATCCAGTTCCTGTGTAGCCAAGTTTACATTCCGTGTATTAGTGATATCTTATGATGTTTCTTTTTCTGTGTGACTTATTTCAGTTAGAATCATCATACCTGAATGCACTCATTATGCTGCTACGGGCCTGATGACATAGATGTCATTGCTGAGTGATATTGTATTGTACGTAAGTACCACAACTTCTTCATCCATTTTTCACTTTCTGCGATATTGCACTTGTACCGTAAACGAGGTTCTTGTAAACAGAGCCGTCCCAAACTTTGGGGTGGCTGTGTCTTTTTGATTTTCATTTCCCTAAGCTATAGGACCATAAGTGGAAGTGCCCTAGGCTCTGTTGCTTTGTTTTTTAGATGTTTCAGGAAACACCATACACTTCTCCCGAGTGGCTGTTGGCAATTTACATCCCGCCCATCAGCATAACAAGGCTCCCAGTTCTCCATGGCCTGTCCTGCCTTTCTGGATTTTACACTTTTTTCAGATGGCCCTTTTGACCGGGGGGAAGTGAGACTTATTGTAGTGCAGATTTCCTTTGCAAGCTTGCTTGGTTGGCCAAAAAGGGCGTATGCGTTTTTTCCTGAATATATTCAGGAAAAAACATACGCCCTTTTTGGCCAAGTGCATCATTGTGGACGTTCTGCCTCTTTTCCTATGCTTTAAATGCAATTCCAGTCTACCTCCTGAAATCGGTTTCCTGCAATTCTGCCCCGCTTTCAAGTCCTCTTGGCAGCCTTACTTCAGTATATTTTTGGACGATAGCTGACATTTATAACTCTGCAGGTTTGTGAATTACAGTGCCCCAGAGCTCCTTTCTTCAACTCGCTTTCTTGTGAGCTGGCCGCAACACCGCAGGATTGCTTCAGGCCCTAATCTGGTTCCGGCACGGCACGCTGAGCCTTTGCTTAATTCCTCTTCCTGGTGGGAAATGAGAGTTAAATTTGCCCGTCCAGACACCTCCAGCTAGTCTCTCATTGGTTCTCCCTATTCCTGTTCATCTTCCGCAGAAATTGCAAACTGGGCCAAACAGGAGGTTAAAGGCACTGACTCTCCAAGTCGGGAGAGTGTTAGTAAAGCGTCTGGAATGTTGCACCCGAGTACCAGGGGACGAGAACGGAGACATATTTGAAGACGTCTCCCGATCACACGGTTGATCATACTCTGGGTTCCACATGCATGTTTTAGCTGAAGGAAGAATCCCTTAAACCTGGAGAGTTGAGACCCGTGGAATGGGTACTATGCAATATGACTTCAAAGGGTCTTCATTTGCTCACCGAACCTCTCCAATCCTATCACTGCTGCGTTTATGCCCCTGTACACACGCTTGATTCTCTTTCGGAGACATAGCAATCCATAGGTTTTAAGATACTTACTAGTCAGGTACATTCTTAGGCGTTTAATATGGGGTGTTGAGTCCATTTCGTTGAGCAAGGAGTAGCTCTTGTCTATTCCATATTTGGCTTAAGGAACTTTATCTGTGCTCATTTCAATCTCTGGTTTTATGCAGCACCCCAACTCACCTTTCCCCTTAAGCAAGCATATGTTGGTTTTCTAAATTTGAGACCCTGTTCTGTTTTGTAATCCAGTTCCTGTGTAGCCAAGTTTACATTCTGTGTATTAGTGATATCTTATGATGTTTCTTTTTCTGTGTGACTTATTTCAGTTAGAATCATCATACCTGAATGCACTCATTGTGCTGCTACGGGCCTGATGACATAGATGTCATTGCTGAGTGATATTGTATTGTACGTAAGTACCACAACTTCTTCATCCATTTTTCACTTTCTGCGATATTGAACTTGTACCGTAAACGAGGTTCTTGTAAACAGAGCCGTCCCAAACTTTGGGGTGGCTGTGTCTTTTTGATTTTCATTTCCCTAAGCTATAGGACCATAAGTGGAAGTGCCCTAGGCTCTGTTGCTTTGTTTTTTAGATGTTTCAGGAAACACCATACACTTCTCCCGAGTGGCTGTTGGCAATTTACATCCCGCCCATCAGCATAACAAGGCTCCCAGTTCTCCATGGCCTGTCCTGCCTTTCTGGATTTTACACTTTTTTCAGATGGCCCTTTTGACCGGGGGGAAGTGAGACTTCATTGTAGTGCAGATTTCCTTTGCAAGCTTGCTTGGTTGGCCAAAAAGGGCGTATGCGTTTTTTCCTGAATATATTCAGGAAAAAACTCATACGCACTTTTTGGCCAAGTGCATCATTGTGGACGTTCTGCCTCTTTTCCTATGCTTTAAATGCAATTCCAGTCTACCTCCTGAAATCGGTTTCCTGCAATTCTGCCCCGCTTTCAAGTCCTCTTGGCAGCCTTACTTCAGTATATTTTTGGACGATAGCTGTCATTTATAACTCTGCAGGTTTGTGAATTACAGTGCCCCTGAGATCCTTTCTTCAACTCGCTTTCTTGTGAGCTGCCCGCAACACCGCAGGATTGCTTCAGGCCCTAATCTGGTTCCGGCACGGCACGCTGAGCCTTTGCTTAATTCCTCTTCCTGGTGGGAAATGAGAGTTAAATTTGCCCGTCCAGACACCTCCAGCTAGTCTCTCATTGGTTCTCCCTATTCCTGTTCATCTTCCGCAGAAATTGCAAACTGGGCCAAACAGGAGGTTAAAGGCACTGACTCTCCAAGTCGGGAGAGTGTTAGTAAAGCGTCTGGAATGTTGCACCCGAGTACCAGGGGATGAGAACGGAGACATATTTGAAGACGTCTCTCGATCACACGGTTGATCATACTCTGGGTTCCACATGCATGTTTTAGCTGAAGGAAGAATCCCTTAAACCTGGAGAGTTGAGACCCGTGGAATGGGTACCATGCAATATGACTTCAAAGGGTCCTCATTTGCTCAGCGAACCTCTCCAATCCTATCACTGCTGCGTTTATGCCCCTGTACACACGCTTGATTCTCTTTCGGAGACATAGCAATCCATAGGTTTTAAGATACTTATTGTCAGGTACATTCTTAGGCGTTTAATATGGGGTGTTGAGTCCATTTCGTTGAGCAAGGAGTAGCTCTTGTCTATTCCATATTTGGCTTAAGGAACTTTATCTGTGCTCATTTCAATCTCTGGTTTTATGCAGCACCCCAACTCACCTTTCCCCTTAAGCAAGCATATGTTGGTTTTCTAAATTTGAGACCCTGTTCTGTTTTGTAATCCAGTTCCTGTGTAGCCAAGTTTACATTCCGTGTATTAGTGATATCTTATGATGTTTCTTTTTCTGTGTGACTTATTTCAGTTAGAATCATCATACCTGAATGCACTCATTATGCTGCTACGGGCCTGATGACATAGATGTCATTGCTGAGTGATATTGTATTGTACGTAAGTACCACAACCTCTTCATCCATTTTTCACTTTCTGCGATATTGCACTTGTACCGTAAACGAGGTTCTTGTAAACAGAGCCGTCCCAAACTTTGGGGTGGCTGTGTCTTTTTGATTTTCATTTCCCTAAGCTATAGGACCATAAGTGGAAGTGCCCTAGGCTCTGTTGCTTTGTTTTTTAGATGTTTCAGGAAACACCATACACTTCTCCCGAGTGGCTGTTGGCAATTTACATCCCGCCCATCAGCATAACAAGGCTCCCAGTTCTCCATGGCCTGTCCTGCCTTTCTGGATTTTACACTTTTTTCAGATGGCCCTTTTGACCGGGGGGCAGTGAGACTTCATTGTAGTGCAGATTTCCTTTGCAAGCTTGCTTGGTTGGCCAAAAAGGGCGTATGCGTTTTTTCCTGAATATATTCAGGAAAAAACGCATACGCCCTTTTTGGCCAAGTGCATCATTGTGGACGTTCTGCCTCTTTTCCTATGCTTTAAATGCAATTCCAGTCTACCTCCTGAAATCGGTTTCCTGCAATTCTGCCCCGCTTTCAAGTCCTCTTGGCAGCCTTACTTCAGTATATTTTTGGACGATAGCTGTCATTTATAACTCTGCAGGTTTGTGAATTACAGTGCCCCTGAGCTCCTTTCTTCAACTCGCTTTCTTGTGAGCTGGCCGCAACACCGCAGGATTGCTTCAGGCCCTAGTGTGGTTCCGGCATGGCACGCTGAGCCTTTGGTTAATTCCTCTTCCTGGTGGGAAATGAGAGTTAAATTTGCCCGTCCAGACACTTCTAGCTAGTCTCTCATTGGTTCTCCCTATTCCTGTTCATTTTCCGCAGAAATTGCAAACTGGGCCAAACAGGCGGTTAAAGGCACTGACTCTCCAAGTGGGGAGAGTGTTAGTAAAGCGTCTGGAATTTTGCACCCGAGTACCAGGGGACGAAAACTGAGACACCTTTGAACACGTTTCCCAATCACACGGTGGATCATAGGCTGGGTTCCACATGCATGTTTTAGCTGAAGGAAGAATCCCTTAAACCTGGAGAGTTGAGACCCATGGAATGGGTACCATGCAATATGACTTCAAAGGGTCTGCATTTGCTCACCGATCCTCACCAATCCTATCACTGCTGCGTTTATGCCGCTGTACACACGCTTGATTCTCTTTTGGAGACATATATCCATAGGTTTTAAGATTCTTACTAGTCAGGTATATTCTTAGGCGTTTAATATGGGGTGTTGAGTCCACTTCGTTGAGCAAGGAGTAGCTCTTGTCTATTACATATTTGGCTTATGGAACGGTATCTGTGCTAATTTCAATCTGTGGTTTTATGCAGCACCCCAACTCACCTTTCCCCTTAAGCAAGCATAAGTTGGTTTTCTACATTTGAGACCCTGTTCTGTTTTGTAATTCAGTTCCTGTGTAGTCAAGTTTACATTCCGTGTAGTAGTGATATCTTATGATGTTTCTTTTTCTGTGTTACTTATTTCACTTAGAATCATCGTACCTGAATCCACTCATTATGCTGCTATGGGCCTGATGACATAGATCTCTTTGCTGAGTGATATTGCATTGTACGTAAGTACCACAACTTCTTTATCCATTTTTCGCTTTCTGTGATATTGAACTTGTACCGTAAACGAGGTTCTTGTAAACAGAGCCGTCCCAAACTTTGGGGTGGCTGTGTCTTTTTGATTTTAATTTCCCTAAGCTATAGGACCATAAGTGGAAGTGCCCTAGGCTCTGTTGCTTTGTGTTTTAGATGTTTCAGGAAACACCATACACTTCTCCAGAGTGGCTGTTGGCAATTTACATCCGGCCCATCAGCATAACAAGGCTCCCAGTTCTCCATGGCCTGTCCTGCCTTTCTGGATTTTACACTTTTTTCAGATGGCCCTTTTGATCGGGGGGCAGTGAGACTTCATTGTAGTGCAGATTTCCTTTGCAAGATTGCTTGGTTCGCCAAAAAGAGCGTATGCGTTTTTTCCTGAATATATTCAGGAAAAAACGCATACGCCCTTTTTGGCCAAGTGCATCATTGTGGACGTTCTGCCTCTTTTCCTGTGCTTTACATGCAATTCCAGTCTACCTCCTGAAATCGGTTTCCTGCAATTCTGCCCCGGTTTCAAGTCCTCTTGGCAGCCTTACTTCAATATATTTTTGGACGATAGCTGTCATTTATAACTCTGCATGTTTGTGAGTGACAGTGCCCCTGAGCTCCTTTCTTCAACTCGCTTTCTTGTGACCTGTCCGCAACACCGCAGGATTGCTTCAGGCCCTACTGTGGTTCCGGCACGGCACGCTGAGCCTTTGGTTAATTCTTCTTCCTGGTGGGAAATGAGATTTAAATTTGCCCGTCCAGACACCTCCAGCTAGTCTCTCATTGGTTCTCCCTATTCCTGTTCATTTTCCGCAGAAATTGCAAACTGGGCCAAACAGGAGGTTAAAGGCACTGACTCTCCAAGTGGGGAGAGAGTTAGTAAAGCGTCTGGAATGTTGCACCCGAGTACCAGGGGACGAAAACTGAGACACCTTTGAACACGTTTCCCAATCACACGGTGGATCATACTCTGGGTTCCACATGCATGTTTTAGCTGAAGGAAGAATCCCTTAAACCTGGAGAGTTGAGACCCATGGAATGGGTACCATGCAATATGGCTTCAAAGAGTATGCATTTGTTCACCGATCCTCACCAATCCTATCACTGCTGCATTTATGGCACTGTACACACTCTTGATTCTCTTTTGGAGACATATATCCATAGGTTTTAAGATTCTTACTACTCAGGTATATTCTTAGGCGTTTAATATGGGGTGTTGAGTCCACTTCGTTGAGCAAGGAGTAGCTCTTGTCTATTACATATTTGGCTTATGGAACGGTATCTGTGCTAATTTCAATCTCTGGTTTTATGCAGCACCCCAACTCACCTTTCCCCTTAAGCAAGCATAAGTTGGTTTTCTACATTTGAGACCCTGTTCTGTTTTGTAATTCAGTTCCTGGGTAGCCAAGTTTACATTCCATGTAGTAGTGATATCTTATGATGTTTCTTTTTCTGTGTGACTTATTTCACTTAGAATCATCGTACCTGAATCCACTCATTATGCTGCTACGGGCCTGATGACATAGATTTCATTGCTGAGTGATATTGCATTGTTTGTAAGTACTACAACTTCTTTATCCATTTTTCGCTTTCTGCAATATTGAACTTGTACCGTAAACGAGGTTCTTGTAAACAGAGCTGTCCCAAACTTTGGGGTGGCTGTGTCTTATGATTTTAATTTCCCTAAGCTATAGGACCATAAGTGGAAGTGCCCTAGGCTCTGTTGCTTTGTTTTTTAGATGTTTCAGGAAACACCATACACTTCTCCCGAGTGGCTGTTGGCAATTTACATCCCGCCCATCAGCATAACAAGGCTCCCAGTTCTCCATGGCCTGTCCTGCCTTTCTGGATTTTACACTTTTTTCAGATGGCCCTTTTGACCGGGGGGCAGTGAGACTTCATTGTAGTGCAGATTTCCTTTGCAAGCTTGCTTGGTTGGCCAAAAAGGGCGTATGCGTTTTTTCCTGAATATATTCAGGAAAAAACGCATACGCCCTTTTTGGCCAAGTGCATCATTGTGGACGTTCTGCCTCTTTTCCTGTGCTTTACATGCAATTCCAGTCTACCTCCTGAAATCGGTTTCCTGCAATTCTGCCCCACTTTCAAGTCCTCTTGGCAGCCTTACTTCAATATATTTTTGGACGATAGCTGTCATTTATAACTCTGCAGGTTTGTGAGTGACAGTGCCCCTGAGCTCCTTTCTTCAACTCGCTTTCTTGTGAGCTGGCCGCAACACCGCAGGATTACTTCAGGCCCTAGTGTGGTTCCGGCACGGCACGCTGAGCCTTTGGTTAATTCCTCTTCCTGGTGGGAAATGAGAGTTAAATTTGCCCGTCCAGACACCTCCAGCTAGTCTCTCATTGGTTCTCCCTATTCCTGTTCATTTTCCGCAGAAACTGCAAACTGGGCCAAACAGGAGGTTAAAGGCACTGACTCTCCAAGTGGGGAGAGAGTTAGTAAAGCGTCTGGAATGTTGCACCCGAGTACCAGGGGACGAAAACTGAGACACCTTTGAACACGTTTCCCAATCACACGGTGGATCATAGGCTGGGTTCCACATGCATGTTTTAGCTGAAGGAAGAATCCCCTAAACCTGGAGAGTTGAGACCCTTGGAATGGGTACCATGCAATATGACTTCAAAGGGTCTGCATTTGCTCACCGATCCTCACCAATCCTATCACTGCTGCGTTTATGCCGCTGTACACACGCTTGATTCTCTTTCGGAGACAGCAATCCATAGGTTTTAAGATTCTTACTAGTCAGGTATATTCTTAGGCGTTTAATATGGGGTGTTGAGTCCACTTCGTTGAGCAAGGAGTAGCTCTTGTCTATTACATATTTGGCTTATGGAACGGTATCTGTGCTATTTTCAATCTCTGGTTTTATGCAGCACCCCAACTCACCTTTCCCCTTAAGCAAGCATAAGTTGGTTTTCTACATTTGAGACCCTGTTCTGTTTTGTAATTCAGTTCCTGTGTAGCCAAGTTTACATTCCGTGTAGTAGTGATATCTTATGATGTTTCTTTTTCTGTGTGACTTATTTCACTTAGAATCATCGTACCTGAATCCACTCATTATGCTGCTATGGGCCTGATGACATAGATTTCATTGCTGAGTGATATTGCATTGTACGTAAGTACCACAACTTCTTCATCCATTTTTCACTTTCTGCAATTTTGAACTTGTACCGTAAACGAGGTTCTTGTAAACAGAGCCGTCCCAAACTTTGGGGTGGCTGTGTCTTTTTGATTTTAATTTCCCTAAGCTATAGGACCATAAGTGGAAGTGCCCTAGGCTCTGTTGCTTTGTTTTTTAGATGTTTCAGGAAACACCATACACTTCTCCAGAGTGTCTGTTGGCAATTTACATCCCGCCCATCAGCATAACAAGGCTCCCAGTTCTCCATGGCCTGTCCTGCCTTTCTGGATTTTACACTTTTTTCAGATGGCCCTTTTGACCTGGGGGCAGTGAGACTTCATTGTAGTGCAGATTTCATTTGCAAGCTTGCTTGGTTGGCCAAAAAGGGCGTATGCGTTTTTTCCTGAATATATTCAGGAAAAAACGCATACGCCCTTTTTGGCCAAGTGCATCATTGTGGACGTTCTGCCTCTTTTCCTGTGCTTTACATGCAATTCCAGTCTACCTCCTGAAATCGGTTTCCTGCAATTCTGCCCCGCTTTCAAGTCCTCTTGGCAGCCTTACTTCAATATATTTTTGGACGATAGCTGTCATTTATAACTCTGCATGTTTGTGAGTGACAGTGCCCCTGAGCTCCTTTCTTCAACTCGCTTTCTTGTGAGCTGTCCGCAACACCGCAGGATTGCTTCATGCCCTAGTGTGGTTCCGGCACCGCACACTGAGCCTTTGGTTAATTCCTCTTCCTGGTGGGAAATGAGAGTTAAATTTGCCCGTCCAGACACCTCCAGCTAGTCTCTCATTGGTTCTCCCTATTCCTGTTCATTTTCCGCAGAAATTGCAAACTGGGCCAAACAGGAGGTTAAAGGCACTGACTCTCCAAGTGGGGAGAGAGTTAGTAAAGCGTCTGGAATGTTGCACCCGAGTACCAGGGGACGAAAACTGAGATACCTTTGAACACGTTTCCCAATCACACGGTGGATCATACTCTGGGTTCCACATGCATGTTTTAGCTGAAGGAAGAATCCCTTAAAACTGGAGAGTTGAGACCCGTGGAATGGGTACCATGCAATATGACTTCAAAGGGTCTTCATTTGCTCACCGAACCTCTCCAATCCTATCACTGCTGCGTTTATGCCCCTGTACACACGCTTGATTCTCTTTCGGAGACATAGCAATCCATAGGTTTTAAGATACTTACTAGTCAGGTACATTCTTAGGCGTTTAATATGGGGTGTTGAGTCCATTTCGTTGAGCAAGGAGTAGCTCTTGTCTATTCCATATTTGGCTTAAGGAACTTTATCTGTGCTCATTTCAATCTCTGGTTTTATGCAGTACCCCAACTCACCTTTCACCTTAAGCAAGCATAAGTTGGTTTTCTAAATTTGAGACCCTGTTCTGTTTTGTAATCCAGTTCCTGTGTAGCCAAGTTTATATTCCATGTATTAGTGATATCTTATGATGTTTCTTTTTCTGTGTGACTTATTTCAGTTAGAATCATCATACCTGAATCCACTCATTATGCTGCTATGGGCCTGATGACATAGATGTCATTGCTGAGTGATATTGTATTGTACGTAAGTACCACAACTTCTTCATCCATTTTTCACTTTCTGCAATTTTGAACTTGTACCGTAAACGAGGTTCTTGTAAACAGAGCCGTCCCAAACTTTGGGGTGGCTGTGTCTTTTTGATTTTCATTTCCCTAAGCTATAGGACCATAAGTGGAAGTGCCCTAGGCTCTGTTGCTTTGTTTTTTAGATGTTTCAGGAAACACCATACACTTCTCCAGAGTGGCTGTTGGCAATTTACATCCCGCCCATCAGCATAACAAGGCTCCCTGTTCTCCAAGGCCTGTCCTGCCTTTCTGGATTTTACACTTTTTTCAGATGGCCCTTTTGACCGGGGGAAGTGAGATTTCATTGTAGTGCAGATTTCCTTTGCAAGCTTGCTTGGTTGGCCAGAAAGGGCGTATGCGTTTTTTCCTGAATATATTCAGGAAAAAACGCATACGTCCTTTTTGGCCAAGTGCATCATTGTGGACGTTCTGCCTCTTTTCCTATGCTTTAAATGCAATTCCAATTTACCTCCTGAAATCGGTTTCCTGCAATTCTGCCCCGCTTTCATGTCCTCTTGGCAGCCTTACTTCCGTATATTTTTGGACGATAGCTGTCATTTATAACTCTGCAGGTTTGTGAATTACAGTGCCCCAGAGTTCCTTTCTTCAACTCGCTTTCCTATGAGCTGGCCGCAACACCGCATGATTGCTTCAGGCCTTAATCTGGTTCCGGCACGGCACGCTGAGCCTTTGGTTAATTCCTCTTCCTGGTGGGAAATGAGAGTTAAATTTACCCGTCCAGACACCTCCAGCTAGTCTCTCATTGGTTCTCCATATTCTTGTTCATCTTCCGCAGAAATTGCAAACTGGGACAAACAGGAGGTTAAAGGCACTGACTCTCCAATTCGGGAGAGTGTTAGTAAAGAGTCTGGAATGTTGCACCCAAGTACCAGGGGACGGGAACGGAGACATATTTGAACACGTCTCCCGATCACACGGTTGACCATACTCTGGGTTGCACATGCATGTTTTAGCTGAAGGAAGAATCCCTTAAACCTGGAGAGTTGAGACCCGTGGAATGGGTACCATGCAATATGATTTCAAAGGGTCCTCATTTGCTCACCGAACCTATCCAATCCTATCACTGCTGTGTTTATGCCCCTGTACACACGCTTGATTCTCTTTCGGAGACATAGCAATCCATAGGTTTTAAGATACTTACTAGTCAGGTACATTCTTAGGCGTTTAATATGGGGTGTTGAGTCCATTTCGTTGAGCAAGGAGTAGCTCTTGTCTATTCCATATTTGGCTTAAGGAACTTTATCTGTGCTCATTTCAATCTCTGGTTTTATGCAACACCCCAACTCACCTTTCCCCTTAAGCAAGCATAAGTTGGTTTTCTAAATTTGAGACCCTGTTCTGTTTGTAATCCAATTCCTGTGTAGCCAAGTTTACATTCCGTGTATTAGTGATATCTTATGATGTTTCTTTTTCTGTGTGACTTCTTTCAGTTAGAATCATCATACCTGAATCCACTCATTATGCTGCTACGGGCCTGATGACATAGATGTCATTGCTGAGTGATATTGCATTGTATGTAAGTACCACAACTTCTTCATCAATTTTTCACGTTCTGCGATATTGAACTTGTACCGTAAACGAGGTTCTTGTAAACAGAGCCGTCCCAAAATTTGGGGTGGCTGTGTCTTTTTGATTTTCATTTCCCTAAGCTATAGGACCATAAGTGGAAGTGCCCTAGGCTCTGTTGCTTTGTTTTTTAGATGTTTCAGGAAACACCATACACTTCTCCCGAGTGGCTGTTGGCAATTTACATCCCGCCCATCAGCATAACAAGGCTCCCAGTTCTCCATGGCCTGTCCTGCCTTTCTGGATTTTACACTTTTTTCAGATGGCCCTTTTGACCGGGGGGCAGTGAGACTTATTGTAGTGCAGATTTCCTTTGCAAGCTTGCTTGGTTGGCCAAAAAGGGCGTATGCGTTTTTTCCTGAATATATTCAGGAAAAAACGCATACGCCCTTTTTGGCCAAGTGCATCATTGTGGACGTTCTGCCTCTTTTCCTATGCTTTAAATGCAATTCCAGTCTACCTCCTGAAATCGGTTTCCTGCAATTCTGCCCCGCTTTCAAGTCCTCTTGGCAGCCTTACTTCAGTATATTTTTGGACGATAGCTGTCATTTATAACTCTGCAGGTTTGTGAATGACAGTGCCCCTGAGCTCCTTTCTTCAACTCGCTTTCTTGTGAGCTGGCCGCAACACCGCAGGATTGCTTCAGGCCCTAGTGTGGTTCCGGCACGGCACGCTGAGCCTTTGGTTAATTCCTCTTCCTGGTGGGAAATGAGAGTTAAATTTGCCCGTCCAGACACCTCCAGCTAGTCTCTCATTGGTTCTCCCTATTCCTGTTCATCTTCCGCAGAAATTGCAAACTGGGCCAAACAGGAGGTTAAAGGCACTGACTCTCCAAGTCGGGAGAGTGTTAGTAAAGCGTCTGGAATGTTGCACCCGAGTACCAGGGGACGAGAACGGAGACATATTTGAAGACGTCTCCCGATCACACGGTTGATCATACTCTGGGTTCCACATGCATGTTTTAGCTGAAGGAAGAATCCCTTAAACCTGGAGAGTTGAGACCCGTGGAATGGGTACCATGCAATATGACTTCAAAGGGTCTTCATTTGCTCACCGAACCTCTCCAATCCTATCACTGCTGCGTTTATGCCCCTGTACACACGCTTGATTCTCTTTCGGAGACATAGCAATCCATAGGTTTTAAGATACTTACTAGTCAGGTACATTCTTAGGCGTTTAATATGGGGCGTTGAGTCCATTTCGTTGAGCAAGGAGTAGCTCTTGTCTATTCCATATTTGGCTTAAGGAACTTTATCTGTGCTCATTTCAATCTCTGGTTTTATGCAGCACCCCAACTCACCTTTCTCCTTAAGCAAGCATATGTTGGTTTTCTAAATTTGAGACCCTGTTCTGTTTTGTAATCCAGTTCCTGTGTAGCCAAGTTTACTTTCCGTGTATTAGTGATATCTTATGATGTTTCTTTTTCTGTGTGACTTATTTCAGTTAGAATCATCATACCTGAATGCACTCATTGTGCTGTTACGGGCCTGATGACATAGATGTCATTGCTGAGTGATATGGTATTGTACGTAAGTACCACAACTTCTTTATCCATTTTTCACTTTCTGCAATTTTGAACTTGTACCGTAAACGAGGTTCTTGTAAACAGAGCCGTCCCAAACTTTGGGGTGGCTGTGTCTTTTTGATTTTCATTTCCCTAAGCTATAGGACCATAAGTGGAAGTGCCCTAGGCTCTGTTGCTTTGTTTTTTAGATGTTTCAGGAAACACCATACACTTCTCCAGAGTGGCTGTTGGCAATTTACATCCCGCCCATCAGCATAACAAGGCTCCCAGTTCTCCATGGCCTGTCCTGCCTTTCTGGATTTTACACTTTTTTCAGATGGCCCTTTTGAACGGGGGGAAGTGAGACTTCATTGTAGTGCAGATTTCCTTTGCAAGCTTGCTTGGTTGGCCAAAAAGGGCGTATGCGTTTTTTCCTGAATATATTCAGGAAAAAACGCATACGCCCTTTTTGGCCAAGTGCATCATTGTGGACGTTCTGCCTCTTTTCCTATGCTTTAAATGCAATTCCAGTCTACCTCCTGAAATCGGTTTCCTGCAATTCTGCCCCGCTTTCAAGTCCTCTTGGCAGCCTTACTTCAGTATATTTTTGGACGATAGCTGTCATTTATAACTCTGCAGGTTTGTGAATGACAGTGCCCCTGAGCTCCTTTCTTCAACTCGCTTTCTTGTGAGCTGGCCGCAACACCGCAGCATTGCTTCAGGCCCTAGTGTGGTTCTGGCACGGCACGCTGAGCCTTTGGTTAATTCCTCTTCCTGGTGGGAAATGAGAGTTAAATTTGCCCGTCCAGACACCTCCAGCTAGTCTCTCATTGGTTCTCCCTATTCCTGTTCATCTTCCGCAGAAATTGCAAACTGGGCCAAACAGGAGGTTAAAGGCACTGACTCTCCAAGTCGGGAGAGTGTTAGTAAAGCGTCTGGAATGTTGCACCCGAGTACCAGGGGACGAGAACGGAGACATATTTGAAGACGTCTCCCGATCACACGGTTGATCATACTCTGGGTTCCACATGCATGTTTTAGCTGAAGGAAGAATCCCTTAAACCTGGAGAGTTGAGACCCGTGGAATGGGTACCATGCAATATGACTTCAAAGGGTCTTCATTTGCTCACCGAACCTCTCCAATCCTATCACTGCTGCGTTTATGCCCCTGTACACACGCTTGATTCTCTTTCGGAGACATAGCAATCCATAGGTTTTAAGATACTTACTAGTCAGGTACATTCTTAGGCGTTTAATATGGGGCGTTGAGTCCATTTCGTTGAGCAAGGAGTAGCTCTTGTCTATTCCATATTTGGCTTAAGGAACTTTATCTGTGCTCATTTCAATCTCTGGTTTTATGCAGCACCCCAACTCACCTTTCTCCTTAAGCAAGCATATGTTGGTTTTCTAAATTTGAGACCCTGTTCTGTTTTGTAATCCAGTTCCTGTGTAGCCAAGTTTACTTTCCGTGTATTAGTGATATCTTATGATGTTTCTTTTTCTGTGTGACTTATTTCAGTTAGAATCATCATACCTGAATGCACTCATTGTGCTGTTACGGGCCTGATGACATAGATGTCATTGCTGAGTGATATGGTATTGTACGTAAGTACCACAACTTCTTTATCCATTTTTCACTTTCTGCAATTTTGAACTTGTACCGTAAACGAGGTTCTTGTAAACAGAGCCGTCCCAAACTTTGGGGTGGCTGTGTCTTTTTGATTTTCATTTCCCTAAGCTATAGGACCATAAGTGGAAGTGCCCTAGGCTCTGTTGCTTTGTTTTTTAGATGTTTCAGGAAACACCATACACTTCTCCAGAGTGGCTGTTGGCAATTTACATCCCGCCCATCAGCATAACAAGGCTCCCAGTTCTCCATGGCCTGTCCTGCCTTTCTGGATTTTACACTTTTTTCAGATGGCCCTTTTGACCGGGGGGAAGTGAGACTTCATTTTAGTGCAGATTTCCTTTGCAAGCTTGCTTGGTTGGCCAAAAAGGGCGTATGCGTTTTTTCCTGAATATATTCAGGAAAAAACGCATACGCCCTTTTTGGCCAAGTGCATCATTGTGGACGTTCTGCCTCTTTTCCTATGCTTTAAATGCAATTCCAGTCTACCTCCTGAAATCGGTTTCCTGCAATTCTGCCCCGCTTTCAAGTCCTCTTGGCAGCCTTACTTCAGTATATTTTTGGACGATAGCTGTCATTTATAACTCTGCAGGTTTGTGAATGACAGTGCCCCTGAGCTCCTTTCTTCAACTCGCTTTCTTGTGAGCTGGCCGCAACACCGCAGCATTGCTTCAGGCCCTAGTGTGGTTCCGGCACGGCACGCTGAGCCTTTGGTTAATTCCTCTTCCTGGTGGGAAATGAGAGTTAAATTTGCCCGTCCAGACACCTCCAGCTAGTCTCTCATTGGTTCTCCCTATTCCTGTTCATCTTCCGCAGAAATTGCAAACTGGGCCAAACAGGAGGTTAAAGGCACTGACTCTCCAAGTCGGGAGAGTGTTAGTAAAGCGTCTGGAATGTTGCACCCGAGTACCAGGGGACGAGAACGGAGACATATTTGAAGACGTCTCCCGATCACACGGTTGATCATACTCTGGGTTCCACATGCATGTTTTAGCTGAAGGAAGAATCCCTTAAACCTGGAGAGTTGAGACCCGTGGAATGGGTACCATGCAATATGACTTCAAAGGGTCTTCATTTGCTCACCGAACCTCTCCAATCCTATCACTGCTGCGTTTATGCCCCTGTACACACGCTTGATTCTCTTTCGGAGACATAGCAATCCATAGGTTTTAAGATACTTACTAGTCAGGTACATTCTTAGGCGTTTAATATGGGGCGTTGAGTCCATTTCGTTGAGCAAGGAGTAGCTCTTGTCTATTCCATATTTGGCTTAAGGAACTTTATCTGTGCTCATTTCAATCTCTGGTTTTATGCAGCACCCCAACTCACCTTTCTCCTTAAGCAAGCATATGTTGGTTTTCTAAATTTGAGACCCTGTTCTGTTTTGTAATCCAGTTCCTGTGTAGCCAAGTTTACTTTCCGTGTATTAGTGATATCTTATGATGTTTCTTTTTCTGTGTGACTTATTTCAGTTAGAATCATCATACCTGAATGCACTCATTGTGCTGTTACGGGCCTGATGACATAGATGTCATTGCTGAGTGATATGGTATTGTACGTAAGTACCACAACTTCTTTATCCATTTTTCACTTTCTGCAATTTTGAACTTGTACCGTAAACGAGGTTCTTGTAAACAGAGCCGTCCCAAACTTTGGGGTGGCTGTGTCTTTTTGATTTTCATTTCCCTAAGCTATAGGACCATAAGTGGAAGTGCCCTAGGCTCTGTTGCTTTGTTTTTTAGATGTTTCAGGAAACACCATACACTTCTCCAGAGTGGCTGTTGGCAATTTACATCCCGCCCATCAGCATAACAAGGCTCCCAGTTCTCCATGGCCTGTCCTGCCTTTCTGGATTTTACACTTTTTTCAGATGGCCCTTTTGACCGGGGGGAAGTGAGACTTCATTGTAGTGCAGATTTCCTTTGCAAGCTTGCTTGGTTGGCCAAAAAGGGCGTATGCGTTTTTTCCTGAATATATTCAGGAAAAAACGCATACGCCCTTTTTGGCCAAGTGCATCATTGTGGACGTTCTGCCTCTTTTCCTATGCTTTAAATGCAATTCCAGTCTACCTCCTGAAATCGGTTTCCTGCAATTCTGCCCCGCTTTCAAGTCCTCTTGGCAGCCTTACTTCAGTATATTTTTGGACGATAGCTGTCATTTATAACTCTGCAGGTTTGTGAATGACAGTGCCCCTGAGCTCCTTTCTTCAACTCGCTTTCTTGTGAGCTGGCCGCAACACCGCAGGATTGCTTCAGGCCCTAATCTGGTTCCGGCACGGCACGCTGAGCCTTTGGTTAATTCCTCTTCCTGGTGGGAAATGAGAGTTAAATTTGCCCGTCCAGACACCTCCAGCTAGTCTCTCATTGGTTCTCCCTATTCCTGTTCATCTTCCGCAGAAATTGCAAACTGGGCCAAACAGGAGGTTAAAGGCACTGATTCTCCAAGTCGGGAGAGTGTTAGTAAAGCGTCTGGAATGTTGCACCCGAGTACCAGGGGACGAGAACGGAGACATATTTGAAGACGTCTCCCGATCACACGGTTGATCATACTCTGGGTTCCACATGCATGTTTTAGCTGAAGGAAGAATCCCTTAAACCTGGAGAGTTGAGACCCGTGGAATGGGTACCATGCAATATGACTTCAAAGGGTCCTCATTTGCTCAGCGAACCTCTCCAATCCTATCACTGCTGCGTTTATGCCCCTGTACACACGCTTGATTCTCTTTCGGAGACATAGCAATCCATAGGTTTTAAGATACTTACTAGTCAGGTACATTCTTAGGCATTTAATATGGGGTGTTGAGTCCATTTCGTTGAGCAAGGAGTAGCTCTTGTCTATTCCATATTTGGCTTAAGGAACTTTATCTGTGCTCATTTCAATCTCTGGTTTTATGCAGCACCCCAACTCACCTTTCTCCTTAAGCAAGCATAAGTTGGTTTTCTAAATTTGAGACCCTGTTCTGTTTGTAATCCAATTCCTGTGTAGCCAAGTTTACTTTCCGTGTATTAGTGATATCTTATGATGTTTCTTTTTCTGTGTGACTTATTTCAGTTAGAATCATCATACCTAAATGCACTCATTATGCTGCTACGGGCCTGATGACATAGATGTCATTGCTGAGTGATATGGTATTGTACGTAAGTACCACAACTTCTTCATCCATTTTTCACTTTCTGCGATATTGCACTTGTACCGTAAACGAGGTTCTTGTAAACAGAGCCGTCCCAAACTTTGGGGTGGCTGTGTCTTTTTGATTTTCATTTCCCTAAGCTATAGGACCATAAGTGGAAGTGCCCTAGGCTCTTTTGCTTTGTTTTTTAGATGTTTCAGGAAACACCATACACTTCTCCTGAGTGGCTGTTGGCAATTTACATCCCGCCCATCAGCATAACAAGGCTCCCAGTTCTCCATGGCCTGTCCTGCCTTTCTGGATTTTACACTTTTTTCAGATGCCCCTTTTGACCGGGGGGCAGTGAGACTTCATTGTAGTGCAGATTTCATTTGCAAGCTTGCTTGGTTGGCCAAAAAGGGCGTATGCGTTTTTTCCTGAATATATTCAGGAAAAAACGCATACGCCCTTTTTGGCCAAGTGCATCATTGTGGACGTTCTGCCTCTTTTCCTATGCTTTAAATGCAATTCCAGTCTACCTCCTGAAATCGGTTTCCTGCAATTCTGCCCCGCTTTCAAGTCCTCTTGGCAGCCTTACTTCAGTATATTTTTGGACGATAGCTGTCATTTATAACTCTGCAGGTTTGTGAATTACAGTGCCCCTGAGCTCCTTTCTTCAACTCGCTTTCTTGTGAGCTGGCCGCAACACCGCAGGATTGCTTCAGGCCCTAGTGTGGTTCCGGCATGGCACGCTGAGCCTTTGGTTAATTCCTCTTCCTGGTGGGAAATGAGAGTTAAATTTGCCCGTCCAGACACTTCCAGCTAGTCTCTCATTGGTTCTCCCTATTCCTGTTCATTTTCCGCAGAAATTGCAAACTGGGCCAAACAGGAGGTTAAAGGCACTGACTCTCCAAGTGGGGAGAGTGTTAGTAAAGCGTCTGGAATGTTGCACCCGAGTACCAGGGGACGAAACCTGAGACACCTTTGAACACGTTTCCCAATCACACGGTGGATCATAGGCTGGGTTCCACATGCATGTTTTAGCTGAAGGAAGAATCCCTTAAACCTGGAGAGTTGAGACCCATGGAATGGGTACCATGCAATATGACTTCAAAGGGTCTGCATTTGCTCACCGATCCTCACCAATCCTATCACTGCTGCGTTTATGCCGCTGTACACACGCTTGATTCTCTTTTGGAGACATATATCCATAGGTTTTAAGATTCTTACTAGTCAGGTATATTCTTAGGCGTTTAATATGGGGTGTTGAGTCCACTTCGTTGAGCAAGGAGTAGCTCTTGTCTATTACATATTTGGCTTATGGAACGGTATCTGTGCTAATTTCAATCTGTGGTTTTATGCAGCACCCCAACTCACCTTTCCCCTTAAGCAAGCATAAGTTGGTTTTCTACATTTGAGACCCTGTTCTGTTTTGTAATTCAGTTCCTGTGTAGTCAAGTTTACATTCCGTGTAGTAGTGATATCTTATGATGTTTCTTTTTCTGTGTGACTTATTTCACTTAGAATCATCGTACCTGAATCCACTCATTATGCTGCTATGGGCCTGATGACATAGATCTCTTTGCTGAGTGATATTGCATTGTACGTAAGTACCACAGCTTCTTTATCCATTTTTCGCTTTCTGTGATATTGAACTTGTACCGTAAACGAGGTTCTTGTAAACAGAGCCGTCCCAAACTTTGGGGTGGCTGTGTCTTTTTGATTTTAATTTCCCTAAGCTATAGGACCATAAGTGGAAGTGCCCTAGGCTCTGTTGCTTTGTGTTTTAGATGTTTCAGGAAACACCATACACTTCTCCAGAGTGGCTGTTGGCAATTTACATCCGGCCCATCAGCATAACAAGGCTCCCAGTTCTCCATGGCCTGTCCTGCCTTTCTGGATTTTACACTTTTTTCAGATGGCCCTTTTGACCGGGGGGCAGTGAGACTTCATTGTAGTGCAGATTTCCTTTGCAAGATTGCTTGGTTCGCCAAAAAGGGCGTATGCGTTTTTTCCTGAATATATTCAGGAAAAAACGCATACGCCCTTTTTGGCCAAGTGCATCATTGTGGACGTTCTGCCTCTTTTCCTGTGCTTTACATGCAATTCCAGTCTACCTCCTGAAATCGGTTTCCTGCAATTCTGCCCCGCTTTCAACTCCTCTTGGCAGCCTTACTTCAATATATTTTTGGACGATAGCTGTCATTTATAACTCTGCATGTTTGTGAGTGACAGTGCCCCTGAGCTCCTTTCTTCAACTCGCTTTCTTGTGACCTGTCCGCAACACCGCAGGATTGCTTCAGGCCCTAGTGTGGTTCTGGCACGGCACGCTGAGCCTTTGGTTAATTCTTCTTCCTGGTGGGAAATGAGAGTTAAATTTGCCCGTCCAGACACCTCCAGCTAGTCTCTCATTGGTTCTCCCTATTCCTGTTCATTTTCCGCAGAAATTGCAAACTGAGCCAAACAGGAGGTTAAAGGCACTGACTCTCCAAGTGGGGAGAGAGTTAGTAAAGCGTCTGGAATGTTGCACCCGAGTACCAGGGGACGAAAACTGAGACACCTTTGAACACGTTTCCCAATCACACGGTGGATCATACTCTGGGTTCCACATGCATGTTTTAGCTGAAGGAAGAATCCCTTAAACCTGGAGAGTTGAGACCCATGGAATGGGTACCATGCAATATGGCTTCAAAGAGTATGCATTTGCTCACCGATCCTCACCAATCCTATCACTGCTGCATTTATGGCACTGTACACACTCTTGATTCTCTTTTGGAGACATATATCCATAGGTTTTAAGATTCTTACTACTCAGGTATATTCTTAGGCGTTTAATATGGGGTGTTGAGTCCACTTCGTTGAGCAAGGAGTAGCTCTTGTCTATTACATATTTGGCTTATGGAACGGTATCTGTGCTAATTTCAATCTCTGCTTTTATGCAGCACCCCAACTCACCTTTCCCCTTAAGCAAGCATAAGTTGGTTTTCTACATTTGAGACCCTGTTCTGTTTTGTAATTCAGTTCCTGTGTAGCCAAGTTTACATTCCGTGTAGTAGTGATATCTTATGATGTTTCTTTTTCTGTGTGACTTATTTCACTTAGAATCATCGTACCTGAATCCACTCATTATGCTGCTATGGGCCTGATGACATAGATCTCATTGCTGAGTGATATTGCATTGTACGTAAGTACCACAACTTCTTTATCCATTTTTCGCTTTCTGTGATATTGAACTTGTACCGTAAACGAGGTTCTTGTAAACAGAGCCGTCCCAAACTTTGGGGTGGCTGTGTCTTTTTGATTTTAATTTCCCTAAGCTATAGGACCATAAGTGGAAGTGCCCTAGGCTCTGTTGCTTTGTTTTGTCGATGTTTCAGGAAACACCATACACTTCTCCAGAGTGGCTGTTGGCAATTTACATCCCGCCCATCAGCATAACAAGGCTCCCAGTTCTCCATGGCCTGTCCTGCCTTTCTGGATTTTACACTTTTTTCAGATGGCCCTTTTGACCGGGGGGCAGTGAGACTTCATTGTAGTGCAGATTTCTTTGCAAGCTTGCTTGGTTGGCCAAAAAGGGCGTATGCGTTTTTTCCTGAATATATTCAGGAAAAAACGCATACGCCCTTTTTGGCCAAGTGCATCATTGTGGACGTTCTGCCTCTTTTCCTATGCTTTACATGCAATTCCAGTCTACCTCCTGAAATCGGTTTCCTGCAATTCTGCCCCGCTTTCAAGTCCTCTTGGCAGCCTTACTCCAATATATTTTTGGACGATAGCTGTCATTTATAACTCTGCAGGTTTGTGAATGACAGTGCCCCTGAGCTCCTTTCTTCAACTCGCTTTCTTGTGAGCTGGCCGCAACACCGCAGGATTGCTTCAGGCCCTAGTGTCGTTCTGGCATGGCACACTGAGCCTTTGGTTAATTCCTCTTCCTGGTGGGAAATGAGAGTTAAATTTGCCCGTCCAGACACCTCCAGCTAGTCTCTCATTGGTTCTCCCTATTCCTGTTCATTTTCCGCAGAAATTGCAAACTGGGACAAACAGGAGGTTAAAGGCACTGACTCTCCAAGTGGGGAGAGTGTTAGTAAAGCGTCTGGAATGTTGCACCCGAGTACCAGGGGACGAAAACTGAGACACCTTTGAACACGTTTCCCAATCACACGGTGGATCATAGTCTGGGTTCTACATGCATGTTTTAGCTGAAGGAAGAATCCCTTAAACCTGGAGAGTTGAGACCCATGGAATGGGTACCATGCAATATGACTTCAAAGGGTCTGCATTTGCTCACCGATCCTCACCAATCCTATCACTGCTGCATTTATGCCGCTGTACACACGCTTGATTCTCTTTCGGAGACATATAAATCCATAGGTTTTAAGATTCTTACTAGTCAGGTATATTCTTAGGCGTTTAATATGGGGTGTTGAGTCCACTTCGTTGAGCAAGGAGTAGCTCTTGTCTATTACATATTTGGCTTATGGAACGGTATCTGTGCTAATTTCAATCTCTGGTTTTATGCAGCAACCCAACTCACCTTTCCCCTTAAGCAAGCATAAGTTGGTTTTCTACATTTGAGACCCTGTTCTGTTTTGTAATTCAGTTCCTGGGTAGCCAAGTTTACATTCCATGTAGTAGTGATATCTTATGATGTTTCTTTTTCTGTGTGACTTGTTTCACTTAGAATCATCGTACCTGAATCCACTCATTATGCTGCTACGGGCCTGATGACATAGATTTCATTGCTGAGTGATATTGCATTGTATGTAATACTACAACTTCTTTATCCATTTTTCGCTTTCTGCAATATTGAACTTGTACCGTAAACGAGGTTCTTGTAAACAGAGCCGTCCCAAACTTTGGGGTGGCTGTGTCTTATGATTTTAATTTCCCTAAGCTATAGGACCATAAGTGGAAGTGCCCTAGGCTCTGTTGCTTTGTTTTGTAGATGTTTCAGGAAACACCATACACTTCTCCAGAGTGGCTGTTGGCAATTTACATCCCGCCCATCAGCATAACAAGGCTCCCAGTTCTCCATGGCCTGTCCTGCCTTTCTGGATTTTACACTTTTTTCAGATCGCCCTTTTGACCGGGGGGCAGTGAGACTTCATTGTAGTGCAGATTTCATTTGCAACCTTGCTTGGTTGGCCAAAAAGGGCGTATGCGTTTTTTCCTGAATATATTCAGGAAAAAACGCATACGCCCTTTTTGGCCAAGTGCATCATTGTGGACGTTCTGCCTCTTTTCCTGTGCTTTACATGCAATTCCAGTCTACCTCCTGAAATCGGTTTCCTGCAATTCTGCCCCGCTTTCAAGTCCTCTTGGCAGCCTTACTCCAATATATTTTTGGACGATAGCTGTCATTTATAACTCTGCAGGTTTGTGAATGACAGTGCCCCAGAGCTCCTTTCTTCAACTCGCTTTCTTGTGAGCTGGCCGCAACACCGCAGGATTGCTTCATGCCCTAGTGTGGTTCCGGCACGGCACGCTGAGCCTTTGGTTAATTCCTCTTCCTGGTGGGAAATGAGAGTTAAATTTGCCCGTCCAGACACCTCCAGCTAGTCTCTCATTGGTTCTCCCTATTCCTGTTCATTTTCCGCAGAAATTGCAAACTGGGCCAAACAGGAGGTTAAAGGCACTGACTCTCCAAGTGGGGAGAGAGTAAGTAAAGCGTCTGGAATGTTGCACCCGAGTACCAGGGGACGAAACCTGAGACACCTTTGAACACGTTTCCCGATCACACGGTGGATCATACTCTGGGTTCCACATGCATGTTTTAGCTGAAGGAAGAATCCCTTAAACCTGGACAGTTGAGACCCATGGAATGGGTACCATGCAATATGGCTTCAAAGAGTATGCATTTGCTCACCGATCCTCACCAATCCTATCACTGCTGCATTTATGGCACTGTACACACTCTTGATTCTCTTTTGGAGACATATATCCATAGGTTTTAAGATTCTTACTACTCAGGTATATTCTTAGGCGTTTAATATGGGGTGTTGAGTCCACTTCGTTGAGCAAGGAGTAGCTCTTGTCTATTACATATTTGGCTTATGGAACGGTATCTGTGCTAATTTCAATCTGTGGTTTTATGCAGCACCCCAACTCACCTTTCCCCTTAAGCAAGCATAAGTTGGTTTTCTACATTTGAGACCCTGTTCTGTTTTGTAATTCAGTTCCTGTGTAGCCAAGTTTACATTCCGTGTAGTAGTGATATCTTATGATGTTTCTTTTTCTGTGTGACTTATTTCACTTAGAATCATCGTACCTGAATCCACTCATTATGCTGCTACGGGCCTGATGACATAGATTTCATTGCTGAGTGATATTGCATTGTACGTAAGTACCACAAATTCTTTATCCATTTTTCGCTTTCTGTGATATTGAACTTGTACCGTAAACGAGGTTCTTGTAAACAGAGCCGTCCCAAACTTTGGGGTGGCTGTGTCTTTTTGATTTTAATTTCCCTAAGCTATAGGACCATAAGTGGAAGTGCCCTAGGCTCTGTTGTTTTGTTTTGTCGATGTTTCAGGAAACACCATACACTTCTCCAGAGTGGCTGTTGGCAATTTACATCCCGCCCATCAGCATAACAAGGCTCCCAGTTCTCCATGGCCTGTCCTGCCTTTCTGGATTTTACACTTTTTTCAGATGGCCCTTTTGACCGGGGGGCAGTGAGACTTCATTGTAGTGCAGATTTCTTTGCAAGCTTGCTTGGTTGGCCAAAAAGGGCGTATGCGTTTTTTCCTGAATATATTCAGGAAAAAACGCATACGCCCTTTTTGGCCAAGTGCATCATTGTGGACGTTCTGCCTCTTTTCCTATGCTTTACATGCAATTCCAGTCTACCTCCTGAAATCGGTTTCCTGCAATTCTGCCCCGCTTTCAAGTCCTCTTGGCAGCCTTACTCCAATATATTTTTGGACGATAGCTGTCATTTATAACTCTGCAGGTTTGTGAATGACAGTGCCCCTGAGCTCCTTTCTTCAACTCGCTTTCTTGTGAGCTGGCCGCAACACCGCAGGATTGCTTCAGGCCCTAGTGTCGTTCTGGCATGGCACACTGAGCCTTTGGTTAATTCCTCTTCCTGGTGGGAAATGAGAGTTAAATTTGCCCGTCCAGACACCTCCAGCTAGTCTCTCATTGGTTCTCCCTATTCCTGTTCATTTTCCGCAGAAATTGCAAACTGGGACAAACAGGAGGTTAAAGGCACTGACTCTCCAAGTGGGGAGAGTGTTAGTAAAGCGTCTGGAATGTTGCACCCGAGTACCAGGGGACGAAAACTGAGACACCTTTGAACACGTTTCCCAATCACACGGTGGATCATAGTCTGGGTTCTACATGCATGTTTTAGCTGAAGGAAGAATCCCTTAAACCTGGAGAGTTGAGACCCATGGAATGGGTACCATGCAATATGACTTCAAAGGGTCTGCATTTGCTCACCGATCCTCACCAATCCTATCACTGCTGCATTTATGCCGCTGTACACACGCTTGATTCTCTTTCGGAGACATATAAATCCATAGGTTTTAAGATTCTTACTAGTCAGGTATATTCTTAGGCGTTTAATATGGGGTGTTGAGTCCACTTCGTTGAGCAAGGAGTAGCTCTTGTCTATTACATATTTGGCTTATGGAACGGTATCTGTGCTAATTTCAATCTCTGGTTTTATGCAGCAACCCAACTCACCTTTCCCCTTAAGCAAGCATAAGTTGGTTTTCTACATTTGAGACCCTGTTCTGTTTTGTAATTCAGTTCCTGGGTAGC
The DNA here is from genome assembly GCF_964374135.1 of Grampus griseus. Classification (NCBI taxonomy): domain Eukaryota; kingdom Metazoa; phylum Chordata; class Mammalia; order Artiodactyla; family Delphinidae; genus Grampus; species Grampus griseus. The sequence continues at coordinate 175,542 of NW_028132994.1, read as the reverse complement.
CAAGTTTACATTCCATGTAGTAGTGATATCTTATGATGTTTCTTTTTCTGTGTGACTTGTTTCACTTAGAATCATCGTACCTGAATCCACTCATTATGCTGCTACGGGCCTGATGACATAGATTTCATTGCTGAGTGATATTGCATTGTATGTAATACTACAACTTCTTTATCCATTTTTCGCTTTCTGCAATATTGAACTTGTACCGTAAACGAGGTTCTTGTAAACAGAGCCGTCCCAAACTTTGGGGTGGCTGTGTCTTATGATTTTAATTTCCCTAAGCTATAGGACCATAAGTGGAAGTGCCCTAGGCTCTGTTGCTTTGTTTTGTAGATGTTTCAGGAAACACCATACACTTCTCCAGAGTGGCTGTTGGCAATTTACATCCCGCCCATCAGCATAACAAGGCTCCCAGTTCTCCATGGCCTGTCCTGCCTTTCTGGATTTTACACTTTTTTCAGATCGCCCTTTTGACCGGGGGGCAGTGAGACTTCATTGTAGTGCAGATTTCATTTGCAACCTTGCTTGGTTGGCCAAAAAGGGCGTATGCGTTTTTTCCTGAATATATTCAGGAAAAAACGCATACGCCCTTTTTGGCCAAGTGCATCATTGTGGACGTTCTGCCTCTTTTCCTGTGCTTTACATGCAATTCCAGTCTACCTCCTGAAATCGGTTTCCTGCAATTCTGCCCCGCTTTCAAGTCCTCTTGGCAGCCTTACTCCAATATATTTTTGGACGATAGCTGTCATTTATAACTCTGCAGGTTTGTGAATGACAGTGCCCCAGAGCTCCTTTCTTCAACTCGCTTTCTTGTGAGCTGGCCGCAACACCGCAGGATTGCTTCATGCCCTAGTGTGGTTCCGGCACGGCACGCTGAGCCTTTGGTTAATTCCTCTTCCTGGTGGGAAATGAGAGTTAAATTTGCCCGTCCAGACACCTCCAGCTAGTCTCTCATTGGTTCTCCCTATTCCTGTTCATTTTCCGCAGAAATTGCAAACTGGGCCAAACAGGAGGTTAAAGGCACTGACTCTCCAAGTGGGGAGAGAGTAAGTAAAGCGTCTGGAATGTTGCACCCGAGTACCAGGGGACGAAACCTGAGACACCTTTGAACACGTTTCCCGATCACATGGTGGATCATACACTGGGTTCCACATGCATGTTTTAGCTGAAGGAAGAATCCCTTAAACCTGGAGAGTTGAGATCCATGGAATGGGTACCATGCAATATGACTTCAAAGGGTCTGCATTTGCTCACCGAACCTCACCAATCCTATCACTGCTGCAATTATGCCACTGTACACACGCCTGATTCTCTTTCGGAGACATATAAATCCATAGGTTTTAAGATTCTTACTAATCAGGTATATTCTTAGGCGTTTAATATGGGGTGTTGAGTCCACTTCGTTGAGCAAGGAGTAACTCTTGTCTATTACATATTTGGCTTATGGAACGGTATCTGTGCTATTTTCAATCTCTGGTTTTATGCAGCACCCCAACTCACCTTTCCCCTTAAGCAAGCATAAGTTGGTTTTCTACATTTGAGACCCTGTTCTGTTTTGTAATTCAGTTCCTGTGTAGCCAAGTTTTCATTCCATGTAGTAGTGATATCTTATGATGTTTCTTTTTCTGTGTGACTTATTTCACTTAGAATCATCGTAGCTGAATCCACTCATTATGCTGCTACGGGCCTGATGACACAGATTTCATTGCTGAGTGATATTGCATTGTACGTAAGTACCACAACTTCTTTATCCATTTTTCGCTTTCTGCGATATTGAACTTGTACCGTAAACGAGGTTCTTGTAAACAGAGCCGTCCCAAACTTTGGGGTGGCTGTGTCTTTTTGATTTTAATTTCCCTAAGCTATAGGACCATAAGTGGAAGTGCCCTAGGCTCTGTTGCTTTGTTTTGTAGATGTTTCAGGAAACACCATACACTTCTCCAGAGTGGCTGTTGGCAATTTACATCCCGCCCATCAGCATAACAAGGCTCCCAGTTCTCCATGGCCTGTCCTGCCTTTCTGGATTTTACACTTTTTTCAGATGGCCCTTTTGACCGGGGGGAAGTGAGACTTCATTGTAGTGCAGATTTCCTTTGCAAGCTTGCTTGGTTGGCCAAAAAGTGCGTATGCGTTTTTTCCTGAATATATTCAGGAAAAAACGCATACGCCCTTTTTGGCCAAGTGCATCACTGTGGACGTTCTGCCTCTTTTCCTATGCTTTACATGCAATTCCAGTCTACCTCCTGAAATCGGTTTCCTGCAATTCTGCCCCGCTTTCAAGTCCTCTTGGCAGCCTTACTCCAATATATTTTTGGACGATAGCTGTCATTTATAACTCTGCAGGTTTGTGAATGACAGTGCCCCTGAGCTCCTTTCTTCAACTCGCTTTCTTGTGAACTGGCCGCAACACCGCAGGATTGCTTCATGCCCTAGTGTGGTTCTGGCACCGCACGCTGAGCCTTTGGTTAATTATTCTTCCTGGTGGGAAATGAGAGTTAAATTTGCCCGTCCAGACACCTCCAGCTAGTCTCTCATTGGTTCTCCCTATTCCTGTTCATTTTCCGCAGAAATTGCAAACTAGGCCAAACAGGAGGTTAAAGGGACTGACTCTCCAAGTGGGGAGAGAGTAAGTAAAGCGTCTGGAATATTGCACCCGAGTACCAGGCGACGAAACCTGAGACACCTTTGAACACGTTTCCCAATCACACGGTGGATCATACTCTGGGTTCCACATGCATGTTTTAGCTGAAGGAAGAATCCCTTAAACCTGGAGAGTTGAGACCCATGGAATGGGTACCATGCAATATGGCTTCAAAGAGTATGCATTTGCTCACCGATCCTCACCAATCCTTTCACTGCTGCGTTTATTGCGCTGTACACACGCTTGATTCTCTTTCGGGGACATATAAATCCATAGGTTTTAAGATTCTTACTAGTCAGGTATATTCTTAGGCGTTTAATATGGGGTGTTGAGTCCACTTCGTTGAGCAAGGAGTAGCTCTTGTCTATTACATATTTGGCTTATGGAACGGTATCTGTGCTAATTTCAATCTCTGGTTTTATGCAGCACCCCAACTCACCTTTCCCCTTAAGCAAGCATAAGTTGGTTTTCTACATTTGAGACCCTGTTCTGTTTTGTAATTCAGTTCCTGTGTAGCCAAGTTTACATTCCGTGTAGTAGTGATATCTTATGATGTTTCTTTTTCTGTGTGACTTATTTCACTTAGAATCATCGTACCTGAATCCACTCATTATGCTGCTACGGGCCTGATGACATAGATTTCATTGCTGAGTGATATTGCATTGTACGTAAGTACCACAAATTCTTTATCCATTTTTCGCTTTCTGCGATATTGAACTTGTACCGTAAACGAGGTTCTTGTAAACAGAGCCGTCCCAAACTTTGGGGTGGCTGTGTCTTTTTGAATTTAATTTCCCTAAGCTATAGGACCATAAGTGGAAGTGCCCTAGGCTCTGTTGCTTTGTTTTTTAGATGTTTCAGGAAACACCATACACTTCTCCAGAGTGGCTGTTGGCAATTTACATCCCGCCCATCAGCATAACAAGGCTCCCAGTTCTCCATGGCCTGTCCTGCCTTTCTGGATTTTACACTTTTTTCAAATGGCCCTTTTGACCGGGGGACAGTGAGACTTCATTGTAGTGCAGATTTCATTTGCAAGCTTGCTTGGTTGGCCAAAAAGGGCGTATGCGTTTTTTCCTGAATATATTCAGGAAAAAACGCATACGCCCTTTTTGGCCAAGTGCATCATTGTGGACGTTCTGCCTCTTTTCCTGTGCTTTACATGCAATTCCAGTCTACCTCCTGAAATCGGTTTTCTGCAATTCTGCCCCGCTTTCAAGTCCTCTTGGCAGCCTTACTTCAATATATTTTTGGACGATAGCTGTCATTTATAACTCTGCAGGTTTGTGAGTGACAGTGCCCCTGAGCTCCTTTCTTCAACTCGCTTTCTTGTGAGCTGGCCGCAACACCGCAGGATTGATTCAGGCCCTAGTGTGGTTCCGGCACGGCACGCTGAGCCTTTGGTTAATTCCTCTTCCTGGTGGGAAATGAGAGTTAAATTTGCCCGTCCAGACACCTCCAGCTAGTCTCTCATTGGTATTCCCTATTCCTGTTCATTTTCCGCAGAAATTGCAAACTGGGCCAAACAGGAGGTTAAAGGCACTGACTCTCCAAGTGGGGAGAGAGTTAGTAAAGCGTCTGGAATGTTGCACCCAAGTACCAGGGGACGAAAACTGAGACACCTTTGAACACGTTTCCCAATCACACGGTTTATCATAGGCTGGGTTCCACATGCATGTTTTAGCTGAAGGAAGAATCCCTTAAACCTGGAGAGTTGAGACCCGTGGAATGGGTACCATGCAATATGACTTCAAAGGGTCTGCATTTGCTCACCGATCCTCACCAATCCTATCACTGCTGCGTTTATGCCGCTGTACACACGCTTGATTCTCTTTCGGAGACATATAAATCCATAGGTTTTAAGATTCTTACTAGTCAGGTATATTCTTAGGCGTTTAATATGGGGTGTTGAGTCCACTTCGTTGAGCAAGGAGTAGCTCTTGTCTATTACATATTTGGCTTATGGAACGGTATCTGTGCTAATTTCAATCTGTGGTTTTATGCAGCACCCCAACTCACCTTTCCCCTTAAGCAAGCATAAGTTGGTTTTCTACATTTGAGACGCTGTTCTGTTTTGTAATTCAGTTCCTGTGTAGCCAAGTTTACATTCCGTGTAGTAGTGATATCTTATGATGTTTCTTTTTCTCTGTGACTTATTTCACTTAGAATCATCGTACCTGAATCCACTCATTATGCTGCTACGGGCCTGATGACATAGATTTCATTGCTGAGTGATATTGCATTGTACGTAAGTACCACAACTTCTTTATCCATTTTTCGCTTTCTGCGATATTGAACTTGTACCGTAAACGAGGTTCTTGTAAACAGAGCCGTCCCGAACTTTGGGGTGGCTGTGTCTTTTTGATTTTAATTTCCCTAAGCTATAGGACCATAAGTGGAAGTGCCCTAGGCTCTGTTGCTTTGTTTTGTCGATGTTTCAGGAAACACCATACACTTCTCCAGAGTGGCTGTTGGCAATTTACATCCCGCCCATCAGCATAACAAGGCTCCCAGTTCTCCATGGCCTGTCCTGCCTTTCTGGATTTTACACTTTTTTCAGATGGCCCTTTTGACCGGGGGGCAGTGAGACTTCATTGTAGTGCAGATTTCCTTTGCAAGCTTGCTTGGTTGGCCAAAAAGGGCGTATGCGTTTTTTCCTGAATATATTCAGGAAAAAACGCATACGCCCTTTTTGGCCAAGTGCATCATTGTGGACGTTCTGCCTCTTTTCCTATGCTTTACATGCAATTCCAGTCTACCTCCTGAAATCGGTTTCCTGCAATTCTGCCCCGCTTTCAAGTCCTCTTGGCAGCCTTACTCCAATATATTTTTGGACGATAGCTGTCATTTATAACTCTGCAGGTTTGTGAATGACAGTGCCCCTGAGCTCCTTTCTTCAACTCGCTTTCTTGTGAGCTGGCCGCAACACCGCAGGATTGCTTCATGCCCTAGTGTGGTTCCGGCACCGCACGCTGAGCCTTTGGTTAATTCCTCTTCCTGGTGGGAAATGAGAGTTAAATTTGCCCGTCCAGACACCTACAGCTAGTCTCTCATTGGTTCTCCCTATTCCTGTTCATTTTCCGCAGAAATTGCAAACTGGGCCAAACAGGAGGTTAAAGGCACTTACTCTCCAAGTGGGGAGAGAGTAAGTAAAGCGTCTGGAATGTTGCACCCGAGTACGAGGGGACGAAACCTGAGACACCTTTGAACACGTTTCCCAATCACACGGTGGATCATACTCTGGGTTCCACATGCATGTTTTAGCTGAAGGAAGAATCCCTTAAACCTGGAGAGTTGAGACCCATGGAATGGGTACCATGCAATATGGCTTCAAAGAGTATGCATTTGCTCACCGATCCTCACCAATCCTTTCACTGCTGCGTTTATTGCGCTGTACACACGCTTGATTCTCTTTCGGAGACATATAAATCCATAGGTTTTAAGATTCTTACTAGTCAGGTATATTCTTAGGCGTTTAATATGGGGTGTTGAGTCCACTTCGTTGAGCAAGGAGTAGCTCTTGTCTATTACATATTTGGCTTATGGAACGGTATCTGTGCTAATTTCAATCTCTGGTTTTATGCAGCACCCCAACTCACCTTTCCCCTTAAGCAAGCATAAGTTGGTTTTCTACATTTGAGACCCTGTTCTGTTTTGTAATTCAGTTCCTGTGTAGCCAAGTTTACATTCCGTGTAGTAGTGATATCTTATGATGTTTCTTTTTCTGTGTGACTTATTTCACTTAGAATCATCGTACCTGAATCCACTCATTATGCTGCTACGGGCCTGATGACATAGATTTCATTGCTGAGTGATATTGCATTGTACGTAAGTACCACAAATTCTTTATCCATTTTTCGCTTTCTGTGATATTGAACTTGTACCGTAAACGAGGTTCTTGTAAACAGAGCCGTCCCAAACTTTGGGGTGGCTGTGTCTTTTTGATTTTAATTTCCCTAAGCTATAGGACCATAAGTGGAAGAGCCCTAGGCTCTGTTGCTTTGTTTTTTAGATGTTTCAGGAAACACCATACACTTCTCCAGAGTGGCTGTTGGCAATTTACATCCCGCCCATCAGCATAACAAGGCTCCCAGTTCTCCATGGCCTGTCCTGCCTTTCTGTATTTTATACTTTTTTCAGATGGCCCTTTTGACCGGGGGGCAGTGAGACTTCATTGTAGTGCAGATTTCATTTGCAAGCTTGCTTGGTTGGCCAAAAAGGGCGTATGCGTTTTTTCCTGAATATATTCAGGAAAAAACGCATACGCCCTTTTTGGCCAAGTGCATCATTGTGGACGTTCTGCCTCTTTTCCTGTGCTTTACATGCAATTCCAGTCTACCTCCTGAAATCGGTTTCCTGCAATTCTGCCCCGCTTTCAAGTCCTCTTGGCAGCCTTACTTCAATATATTTTTGGACGATAGATGTCATTTATAACTCTGCATGTTTGTGAGTGACAGTGCCCCTGAGCTCCTTTCTTCAACTCGCTTTCTTGTGAGCTGTCCGCAACACCGCAGGATTGCTTCATGCGCTAGTGTGGTTCCGGCACCGCACACTGAGCCTTTGGTTAATTCCTCTTCCTGGTGGGCAATGAGAGTTAAATTTGCCCGTCCAGACACCTCCAGCTAGTCTCTCATTGGTTCTCCCTATTCCTGTTCATTTTCCGCAGAAATTGCAAACTGGGCCAAACAGGAGGTTAAAGGCACTGACTCTCCAAGTGGGGAGAGAGTTAGTAAAGCGTCTGGAATGTTGCACCCGAGTACCAGGGGACGAAAACTGAGACACCTTTGAACACGTTTCCCAATCACACGGTGGATCATACTCTGGGTTCCACATGCATGTTTTAGCTGAAGCAAGAATCCCTTAAACCTGGAGAGTTGAGACCCGTGGAATGGGTACCATGCAATATGACTTCAAAGGGTCTTCATTTGCTCACCGAACCTCTCCAATCCTATCACTGCTGCGTTTATGCCCCTGTACACACGCTTGATTCTCTTTCGGAGACATAGCAATCCATAGGTTTTAAGATACTTACTAGTCAGGTACATTCTTAGGCGTTTAATATGGGGTGTTGAGTCCATTTCCTTGAGCAAGGAGTAGCTCTTGTCTATTCCATATTTGGCTTAAGGAACTTTATCTGTGCTCATTTCAATCTCTGGTTTTATGCAGCACCCCAACTCACCTTTCCCCTTAAGCAAGCATATGTTGGTTTTCTAAATTTGAGACCCTGTTCTGTTTTGTAATCCAGTTCCTGTGTAGCCAAGTTTACATTCCATGTATTAGTGATATCTTATGATGTTTCTTTTTCTGTGTGACTTATTTCAGTTAGAATCATCATACCTGAATCCACTCATTATGCTGCTACGGGCCTGATGACATAGATGTCATTGCTGAGTGATATGGTATTGTACGTAAGTACCACAACTTCTTTATCCATTTTTCACTTTCTGCAATTTTGAACTTGTACCGTAAACGAGGTTCTTGTAAACAGAGCCGTCCCAAACTTTGGGGTGGCTGTGTCTTTTTGATTTTCATTTCCCTAAGCTATAGGACCATAAGTGGAAGTGCCCTAGGCTCTGTTGCTTTGTTTTTTAGATGTTTCAGGAAACACCATACACTTCTCCAGAGTGGCTGTTGGCAATTTACATCCCGCCCATCAGCATAACAAGGCTCCCTGTTCTCCAAGGCCTGTCCTGCCTTTCTGGATTTTACACTTTTTTCAGATGGCCCTTTTGACCGAGGGGAAGTGAGATTTCATTGTAGTGCAGATTTCCTTTGCAAGCTTGCTTGGTTGGCCAGAAAGGGCGTATGCGTTTTTTCCTGAATATATTCAGGAAAAAACGCATACGTCCTTTTTGGCCAAGTGCATCATTGTGGACGTTCTGCCTCTTTTCCTATGCTTTAAATGCAATTCCAGTCTACCTCCTGAAATCGGTTTCCTGCAATTCTGCCCCGCTTTCAAGTCCTCTTGGCAGCCTTACTTCAGTATATTTTTGGACGATAGCTGACATTTATAACTCTGCAGGTTTGTGAATTACAGTGCCCCAGAGCTCCTTTCTTCAACTCGCTTTCTTGTGAGCTGGCCGCAACACCGCAGGATTGCTTCAGGCCCTAATCTGGTTCCGGCACGGCACGCTGAGCCTTTGCTTAATTCCTCTTCCTGGTGGGAAATGAGAGTTAAATTTGCCCCTGCAGACACCTCCAGCTAGTCTCTCATTGGTTCTCCCTATTCCTGTTCATCTTCCGCAGAAATTGCAAACTGGGCCAAACAGGAGGTTAAAGGCACTGACTCTCCAAGTCGGGAGAGTGTTAGTAAAGCGTCTGGAATGTTGCACCCGAGTACCAGGGGACGAGAACGGAGACATATTTGAACACGTCTCCCGATCACACGGTTGATCATACTCTGGGTTCCACATGCATGTTTTAGCTGAAGGAAGAATCCCTTAAACCTGGAGAGTTGAGACCCGTGGAATCGGTACCATGCAATATGATTTCAAAGGGTCTTCATTTGCTCACGGAACCTCTCCAATCCTATCACTGCTGCGTTTATGCCCCTGTACACACGCTTGATTCTCTTTCGGAGACATAGCAATCCATAGGTTTTACGATACTTACTAGTCAGGTACATTCTTAGGCGTTTAATATGGGGTGTTGAGTCCATTTCGTTGAGCAAGGAGTAGCTCTTGTCTATTCCATATTTGGCTTAAGGAACTTTATCTGTGCTCATTTCAATCTCTGGTTTTATGCAGCACCCCAACTCACCTTTCCCCTTAAGCAAGCATATGTTGGTTTTCTAAATTTGAGACCCTGTTCTGTTTTGTAATCCAGTTCCTGTGTAGCCAAGTTTACATTCCGTGTATTAGTGATATCTTATGATGTTTCTTTTTCTGTGTGACTTATTTCAGTTAGAATCATCATACCTGAATGCACTCATTGTGCTGCTACGGGCCTGATGACATAGATGTCATTGCTGAGTGATATTGTATTGTACGTAAGTACCACAACTTCTTCATCCATTTTTCACTTTCTGCGATATTGAACTTGTACCTTAAACGAGGTTCTTGTAAACAGAGCCGTCCCAAACTTTGGGGTGGCTGTGTCTTTTTGATTTTCATTTCCCTAAGCTATAGGACCATAAGTGGAAGTGCCCTAGGCTCTGTTGCTTTGTTTTTTAGATGTTTCAGGAAACACCATACACTTCTCCCGAGTGGCTGTTGGCAATTTACATCCCGCCCATCAGCATAACAAGGCTCCCAGTTCTCCATGGCCTGTCCTGCCTTTCTGGATTTTACACTTTTTACAGATGGCCGTTTTGACCGGGGGGAAGTGAGACTTCATTGTAGTGCAGATTTCCTTTGCAAGGTTGCTTGGTTGGCCAAAAAGGGCGTATGCGTTTTTTCCTGAATATATTCAGGAAAAAATGCATACGCCCTTTTTGGCCAAGTGCATCATTGTGGACGTTCTGCCTCTTTTCCTATGCTTTAAATGCAATTCCAGTATACCTCCTGAAATCGGTTTCCTGCAATTCTGCCCCGCTTTCAAGTCCTCTTGGCAGCCTTACTTCAGTATATTTTTGGACGATAGCTGTCATTTATAACTCTGCAGGTTTGTGAATTACAGTGCCCCTGAGCTCCTTTCTTCAACTCGCTTTCTTGTGAGCTGGCCGCAACACCGCAGGATTGCTTCAGGCCCTAATCTGGTTCCGGCACGGCACGCTGAGCCTTTGCTTAATTCCTCTTCCTGGTGGGAAATGAGAGTTAAATTTGCCCGTCCAGACACCTCCAGCTAGTCTCTCATTCGTTATCCCTATTCCTGTTCATCTTCCGCAGAAATTGCAAACTGGGCCAAACAGGAGGTTAAAGGCACTGACTCTCCAAGTCGGGAGAGTGTTAGTAAACCGTCTGGAATGTTGCACCCGAGTACCAGGGGACGAGAACGGAGACATATTTGAAGACGTCTCCCGATCACACGGTTGATCATACTCTGGGTTCCACATGCATGTTTTAGCTGAAGGAAGAATCCCTTAAACCTGGAGAGTTGAGACCCGTGGAATGGGTACCATGCAATATGACTTCAAAGGGTCCTCATTTGCTCAGCGAACCTCTCCAATCCTATCACTGCTGCGTTTATGCCCCTGTACACACGCTTGATTCTCTTTCGGAGACATAGCAATCCATAGGTTTTAAGATACTTACTAGTCAGGTACATTCTTAGGTGTTTAATACGGGGTGTTGAGTCCATTTCGTTGAGCAAGGAGTAGCTCTTGTCTATTCCATATTTAGCTTAAGGAACTTTATCTGTGCTCATTTCAATCTCTGGTTTTATGTAGCACCCCAACTCACCTTTCCCCTTAAGCAAGCATAAGTTGGTTTTCTAAATTTTAGACCCTGTTCTGTTTGTAATCCAATTCCTGTGTAGCCAAGTTTACTTTCCATGTATTAGTGATATCTTATGATGTTTCTTTTTCTGTGTGACTTCTTTCAGTTAGAATCATCATACCTGAATGCACTCATTATGCTGCTACGGGCCTGATGACATAGATCTCTTTGCTGAGTGATATTGCATTGTACGTAAGTACCACAACTTCTTCATCCATTTTTCACTTTCTGCGATATTGAACTTGTACCGTAAACGAGGTTCTTGTAAACAGAGCCGTCCCAAACTTTGGGGTGGCTGTGTCTTTTTGATTTTCATTTCCCTAAGCTATAGGACCATAAGTGGAAGTGCCCTAGGCTCTGTTGCTTTGTTTTTTAGATGTTTCAGGAAACACCATACACTTCTCCGGAGTGGCTGTTGGCAATTTACATCCCGCCCATCAGCATAACAAGGCTCCCAGTTCTCCATGGCCTGTCCTGCCTTTCTGGATTTTACACTTTTTTCAGATGGCCCTTTTGACCGGGGGGAAGTGAGACTTATTGTAGTGCAGATTTCCTTTGCAAGCTTGCTTGGTTGGCCAAAAAGGGCGTATGCGTTTTTTCGTGAATATATTCAGGAAAAAACACATACGCCCTTTTTGGCCAAGTGCATCATTGTGGACGTTCTGCCTCTTTTCCTATGCTTTAAATTCAATTCCTGTCTACCTCCTGAAATCGGTTTCCTGCAATTCTGCCCCGCTTTCAAGTCCTCTTGGCAGCGTTACTTCAGTATATTTTTGGACGATAGCTGTCATTTATAACTCTGCAGGTTTGTGAATTACAGTGCCCCTGAGCTCCTTTCTTCAACTCGCTTTCTTGTGAGCTGGTCGCAACACCGCAGGATTGCTTCAGGCCCTAATCTGGTTCCGGCACGGCACGCTGAGCCTTTGCTTAATTCCTCTTCCTGGTGGGAAATGAGAGTTAAATTTGCCCGTCCAGACACCTCCAGCTAGTCTCTCATTGGTTCTCCCTATTCCTGTTCATCTTCCGCAGAAATTGCAAACTGGGCCAAACAGGAGGTTAAAGGCACTGACTCTCCAAGTCGGGAGAGTGTTAGTAAAGCGTCTGGAATGTTGCACCCGAGTACCAGGGGACGAGAACGGAGACATATTTGAAGACGTCTCCCGATCACACGGTTGATCATACTCTGGGTTCCACATGCATGTTTTAGCTGAAGGAAGAATCCCTTAAACCTGGAGAGTTGAGACCCGTGGAATGGGTACCATGCAATATGACTTCAAAGGGTCTTCATTTGCTCACCAAACCTCTCCAATCCTATCACTGCTGCGTTTATGCCCCTGTACACACGCTTGATTCTCTTTCGGAGACATAGCAATCCATAGGTTTTACGATACTTACTAGTCAGGTACATTCTTAGGCGTTTAATATGGGGTGTTGAGTCCACTTCGTTGAGCAAGGAGTAGCTCTTGTCTATTACATATTTGGCTTATGGAACGGTATCTGTGCTAATTTCAATCTCTGGTTTTATGCAGCACCCCAACTCACCTTTCCCCTTAAGCAAGCATAAGTTGGTTTTCTACATTTGAGACCCTGTTCTGTTTTGTAATTCAGTTCCTGTGTAGCCAAGTTTACATTCCGTGTAGTAGTGATATCTTATGATGTTTCTTTTTCTGTGTGACTTATTTCACTTAGAATCATCGTACCTGAATCCACTCATTATGCTGCTACGGGCCTGATGACATAGATTTCATTGCTGAGTGATATTGCATTGTACGTAAGTACCACAAATTCTTTATCCATTTTTCGCTTTCTGTGATATTGAACTTGTACCGTAAACGAGGTTCTTGTAAACAGAGCCGTCCCAAACTTTGGGGTGGCTGTGTCTTTTTGATTTTAATTTCCCTAAGCTATAGGACCATAAGTGGAAGAGCCCTAGGCTCTGTTGCTTTGTTTTTTAGATGTTTCAGGAAACACCATACACTTCTCCAGAGTGGCTGTTGGCAATTTACATCCCGCCCATCAGCATAACAAGGCTCCCAGTTCTCCATGGCCTGTCCTGCCTTTCTGTATTTTATACTTTTTTCAGATGGCCCTTTTGACCGGGGGGCAGTGAGACTTCATTGTAGTGCAGATTTCATTTGCAAGCTTGCTTGGTTGGCCAAAAAGGGCGTATGCGTTTTTTCCTGAATATATTCAGGAAAAAACGCATACGCCCTTTTTGGCCAAGTGCATCATTGTGGACGTTCTGCCTCTTTTCCTGTGCTTTACATGCAATTCCAGTCTACCTCCTGAAATCGGTTTCCTGCAATTCTGCCCCGCTTTCAAGTCCTCTTGGCAGCCTTACTTCAATATATTTTTGGACGATAGATGTCATTTATAACTCTGCATGTTTGTGAGTGACAGTGCCCCAGAGCTCCTTTCTTCAACTCGCTTTCTTGTGAGCTGTCCGCAACACCGCAGGATTGCTTCATGCGCTAGTGTGGTTCCGGCACCGCACACTGAGCCTTTGGTTAATTCCTCTTCCTGGTGGGCAATGAGAGTTAAATTTGCCCGTCCAGACACCTCCAGCTAGTCTCTCATTGGTTCTCCCTATTCCTGTTCATTTTCCGCAGAAATTGCAAACTGGGCCAAACAGGAGGTTAAAGGCACTGACTCTCCAAGTGGGGAGAGAGTTAGTAAAGCGTCTGGAATGTTGCACCCGAGTACCAGGGGACGAAAACTGAGACACCTTTGAACACGTTTCCCAATCACACGGTGGATCATACTCTGGGTTCCACATGCATGTTTTAGCTGAAGCAAGAATCCCTTAAACCTGGAGAGTTGAGACCCGTGGAATGGGTACCATGCAATATGACTTCAAAGGGTCTTCATTTGCTCACCGAACCTCTCCAATCCTATCACTGCTGCGTTTATGCCCCTGTACACACGCTTGATTCTCTTTCGGAGACATAGCAATCCATAGGTTTTAAGATACTTACTAGTCAGGTACATTCTTAGGCGTTTAATATGGGGTGTTGAGTCCATTTCCTTGAGCAAGGAGTAGCTCTTGTCTATTCCATATTTGGCTTAAGGAACTTTATCTGTGCTCATTTCAATCTCTGGTTTTATGCAGCACCCCAACTCACCTTTCCCCTTAAGCAAGCATATGTTGGTTTTCTAAATTTGAGACCCTGTTCTGTTTTGTAATCCAGTTCCTGTGTAGCCAAGTTTACATTCCATGTATTAGTGATATCTTATGATGTTTCTTTTTCTGTGTGACTTATTTCAGTTAGAATCATCATACCTGAATCCACTCATTATGCTGCTACGGGCCTGATGACATAGATGTCATTGCTGAGTGATATGGTATTGTACGTAAGTACCACAACTTCTTTATCCATTTTTCACTTTCTGCAATTTTGAACTTGTACCGTAAACGAGGTTCTTGTAAACAGAGCCGTCCCAAACTTTGGGGTGGCTGTGTCTTTTTGATTTTCATTTCCCTAAGCTATAGGACCATAAGTGGAAGTGCCCTAGGCTCTGTTGCTTTGTTTTTTAGATGTTTCAGGAAACACCATACACTTCTCCAGAGTGGCTGTTGGCAATTTACATCCCGCCCATCAGCATAACAAGGCTCCCTGTTCTCCAAGGCCTGTCCTGCCTTTCTGGATTTTACACTTTTTTCAGATGGCCCTTTTGACCGAGGGGAAGTGAGATTTCATTGTAGTGCAGATTTCCTTTGCAAGCTTGCTTGGTTGGCCAGAAAGGGCGTATGCGTTTTTTCCTGAATATATTCAGGAAAAAACGCATACGTCCTTTTTGGCCAAGTGCATCATTGTGGACGTTCTGCCTCTTTTCCTATGCTTTAAATGCAATTCCAGTCTACCTCCTGAAATCGGTTTCCTGCAATTCTGCCCCGCTTTCAAGTCCTCTTGGCAGCCTTACTTCAGTATATTTTTGGACGATAGCTGACATTTATAACTCTGCAGGTTTGTGAATTACAGTGCCCCAGAGCTCCTTTCTTCAACTCGCTTTCTTGTGAGCTGGCCGCAACACCGCAGGATTGCTTCAGGCCCTAATCTGGTTCCGGCACGGCACGCTGAGCCTTTGCTTAATATCTCTTCCTGGTGGGAAATGAGAGTTAAATTTGCCCCTGCAGACACCTCCAGCTAGTCTCTCATTGGTTCTCCCTATTCCTGTTCATCTTCCGCAGAAATTGCAAACTGGGCCAAACAGGAGGTTAAAGGCACTGACTCTCCAAGTCGGGAGAGTGTTAGTAAAGCGTCTGGAATGTTGCACCCGAGTACCAGGGGACGAGAACGGAGACATATTTGAACACGTCTCCCGATCACACGGTTGATCATACTCTGGGTTCCACATGCATGTTTTAGCTGAAGGAAGAATCCCTTAAACCTGGAGAGTTGAGACCCGTGGAATCGGTACCATGCAATATGATTTCAAAGGGTCTTCATTTGCTCACGGAACCTCTCCAATCCTATCACTGCTGCGTTTATGCCCCTGTACACACGCTTGATTCTCTTTCGGAGACATAGCAATCCATAGGTTTTACGATACTTACTAGTCAGGTACATTCTTAGGCGTTTAATATGGGGTGTTGAGTCCATTTCGTTGAGCAAGGAGTAGCTCTTGTCTATTCCATATTTGGCTTAAGGAACTTTATCTGTGCTCATTTCAATCTCTGGTTTTATGCAGCACCCCAACTCACCTTTCCCCTTAAGCAAGCATATGTTGGTTTTCTAAATTTGAGACCCTGTTCTGTTTTGTAATCCAGTTCCTGTGTAGCCAAGTTTACATTCCGTGTATTAGTGATATCTTATGATGTTTCTTTTTCTGTGTGACTTATTTCAGTTAGAATCATCATACCTGAATGCACTCATTGTGCTGCTACGGGCCTGATGACATAGATGTCATTGCTGAGTGATATTGTATTGTACGTAAGTACCACAACTTCTTCATCCATTTTTCACTTTCTGCGATATTGAACTTGTACCTTAAACGAGGTTCTTGTAAACAGAGCCGTCCCAAACTTTGGGGTGGCTGTGTCTTTTTGATTTTCATTTCCCTAAGCTATAGGACCATAAGTGGAAGTGCCCTAGGCTCTGTTGCTTTGTTTTTTAGATGTTTCAGGAAACACCATACACTTCTCCAGAGTGGCTGTTGGCAATTTACATCCCGCCCATCAGCATAACAAGGCTCCCAGTTCTCCATGGCCTGTCCTGCCTTTCTGGATTTTACACTTTTTTCAGATGGCCCTTTTGACCGGGGGGCAGTGAGACTTCATTGTAGTGCAGATTTCTTTGCAAGCTTGCTTGGTTGGCCAAAAAGGGCGTATGCGTTTTTTCCTGAATATATTCAGGAAAAAACGCATACGCCCTTTTTGGCCAAGTGCATCATTGTGGACGTTCTGCCTCTTTTCCTATGCTTTACATGCAATTCCAGTCTACCTCCTGAAATCGGTTTCCTGCAATTCTGCCCCGCTTTCAAGTCCTCTTGGCAGCCTTACTCCAATATATTTTTGGACGATAGCTGTCATTTATAACTCTGCAGGTTTGTGAATGACAGTGCCCCTGAGCTCCTTTCTTCAACTCGCTTTCTTGTGAGCTGGCCGCAACACCGCAGGATTGCTTCAGGCCCTAGTGTCGTTCTGGCATGGCACACTGAGCCTTTGGTTAATTCCTCTTCCTGGTGGGAAATGAGAGTTAAATTTGCCCGTCCAGACACCTCCAGCTAGTCTCTCATTGGTTCTCCCTATTCCTGTTCATTTTCCGCAGAAATTGCAAACTGGGACAAACAGGAGGTTAAAGGCACTGACTCTCCAAGTGGGGAGAGTGTTAGTAAAGCGTCTGGAATGTTGCACCCGAGTACCAGGGGACGAAAACTGAGACACCTTTGAACACGTTTCCCAATCACACGGTGGATCATAGTCTGGGTTCTACATGCATGTTTTAGCTGAAGGAAGAATCCCTTAAACCTGGAGAGTTGAGACCCATGGAATGGGTACCATGCAATATGACTTCAAAGGGTCTGCATTTGCTCACCGATCCTCACCAATCCTATCACTGCTGCATTTATGCCGCTGTACACACGCTTGATTCTCTTTCGGAGACATATAAATCCATAGGTTTTAAGATTCTTACTAGTCAGGTATATTCTTAGGCGTTTAATATGGGGTGTTGAGTCCACTTCGTTGAGCAAGGAGTAGCTCTTGTCTATTACATATTTGGCTTATGGAACGGTATCTGTGCTAATTTCAATCTCTGGTTTTATGCAGCAACCCAACTCACCTTTCCCCTTAAGCAAGCATAAGTTGGTTTTCTACATTTGAGACCCTGTTCTGTTTTGTAATTCAGTTCCTGGGTAGCCAAGTTTACATTCCATGTAGTAGTGATATCTTATGATGTTTCTTTTTCTGTGTGACTTGTTTCACTTAGAATCATCGTACCTGAATCCACTCATTATGCTGCTACGGGCCTGATGACATAGATTTCATTGCTGAGTGATATTGCATTGTATGTAATACTACAACTTCTTTATCCATTTTTCGCTTTCTGCAATATTGAACTTGTACCGTAAACGAGGTTCTTGTAAACAGAGCCGTCCCAAACTTTGGGGTGGCTGTGTCTTATGATTTTAATTTCCCTAAGCTATAGGACCATAAGTGGAAGTGCCCTAGGCTCTGTTGCTTTGTTTTGTAGATGTTTCAGGAAACACCATACACTTCTCCAGAGTGGCTGTTGGCAATTTACATCCCGCCCATCAGCATAACAAGGCTCCCAGTTCTCCATGGCCTGTCCTGCCTTTCTGGATTTTACACTTTTTTCAGATCGCCCTTTTGACCGGGGGGCAGTGAGACTTCATTGTAGTGCAGATTTCATTTGCAACCTTGCTTGGTTGGCCAAAAAGTGCGTATGCGTTTTTTCCTGAATATATTCAGGAAAAAACGCATACGCCCTTTTTGGCCAAGTGCATCATTGTGGACGTTCTGCCTCTTTTCCTGTGCTTTACATGCAATTCCAGTCTACCTCCTGAAATCGGTTTCCTGCAATTCTGCCCCGCTTTCAAGTCCTCTTGGCAGCCTTACTCCAATATATTTTTGGACGATAGCTGTCATTTATAACTCTGCAGGTTTGTGAATGACAGTGCCCCAGAGCTCCTTTCTTCAACTCGCTTTCTTGTGAGCTGGCCGCAACACCGCAGGATTGCTTCATGCCCTAGTGTGGTTCCGGCACGGCACGCTGAGCCTTTGGTTAATTCCTCTTCCTGGTGGGAAATGAGAGTTAAATTTGCCCGTCCAGACACCTCCAGCTAGTCTCTCATTGGTTCTCCCTATTCCTGTTCATTTTCCGCAGAAATTGCAAACTGGGCCAAACAGGAGGTTAAAGGCACTGACTCTCCAAGTGGGGAGAGAGTAAGTAAAGCGTCTGGAATGTTGCACCCGAGTACCAGGGGACGAAACCTGAGACACCTTTGAACACGTTTCCCGATCACACGGTGGATCATACTCTGGGTTCCACATGCATGTTTTAGCTGAAGGAAGAATCCCTTAAACCTGGACAGTTGAGACCCATGGAATGGGTACCATGCAATATGGCTTCAAAGAGTATGCATTTGCTCACCGATCCTCACCAATCCTATCACTGCTGCATTTATGGCACTGTACACACTCTTGATTCTCTTTTGGAGACATATATCCATAGGTTTTAAGATTCTTACTACTCAGGTATATTCTTAGGCGTTTAATATGGGGTGTTGAGTCCACTTCGTTGAGCAAGGAGTAGCTCTTGTCTATTACATATTTGGCTTATGGAACGGTATCTGTGCTAATTTCAATCTGTGGTTTTATGCAGCACCCCAACTCACCTTTCCCCTTAAGCAAGCATAAGTTGGTTTTCTACATTTGAGACCCTGTTCTGTTTTGTAATTCAGTTCCTGTGTAGCCAAGTTTACATTCCGTGTAGTAGTGATATCTTATGATGTTTCTTTTTCTGTGTGACTTATTTCACTTAGAATCATCGTACCTGAATCCACTCATTATGCTGCTACGGGCCTGATGACATAGATTTCATTGCTGAGTGATATTGCATTGTACGTAAGTACCACAAATTCTTTATCCATTTTTCGCTTTCTGTGATATTGAACTTGTACCGTAAACGAGGTTCTTGTAAACAGAGCCGTCCCAAACTTTGGGGTGGCTGTGTCTTTTTGATTTTAATTTCCCTAAGCTATAGGACCATAAGTGGAAGTGCCCTAGGCTCTGTTGTTTTGTTTTGTCGATGTTTCAGGAAACACCATACACTTCTCCAGAGTGGCTGTTGGCAATTTACATCCCGCCCATCAGCATAACAAGGCTCCCAGTTCTCCATGGCCTGTCCTGCCTTTCTGGATTTTACACTTTTTTCAGATGGCCCTTTTGACCGGGGGGCAGTGAGACTTCATTGTAGTGCAGATTTCTTTGCAAGCTTGCTTGGTTGGCCAAAAAGGGCGTATGCGTTTTTTCCTGAATATATTCAGGAAAAAACGCATACGCCCTTTTTGGCCAAGTGCATCATTGTGGACGTTCTGCCTCTTTTCCTATGCTTTACATGCAATTCCAGTCTACCTCCTGAAATCGGTTTCCTGCAATTCTGCCCCGCTTTCAAGTCCTCTTGGCAGCCTTACTCCAATATATTTTTGGACGATAGCTGTCATTTATAACTCTGCAGGTTTGTGAATGACAGTGCCCCTGAGCTCCTTTCTTCAACTCGCTTTCTTGTGAGCTGGCCGCAACACCGCAGGATTGCTTCAGGCCCTAGTGTCGTTCTGGCATGGCACACTGAGCCTTTGGTTAATTCCTCTTCCTGGTGGGAAATGAGAGTTAAATTTGCCCGTCCAGACACCTCCAGCTAGTCTCTCATTGGTTCTCCCTATTCCTGTTCATTTTCCGCAGAAATTGCAAACTGGGACAAACAGGAGGTTAAAGGCACTGACTCTCCAAGTGGGGAGAGTGTTAGTAAAGCGTCTGGAATGTTGCACCCGAGTACCAGGGGACGAAAACTGAGACACCTTTGAACACGTTTCCCAATCACACGGTGGATCATAGTCTGGGTTCTACATGCATGTTTTAGCTGAAGGAAGAATCCCTTAAACCTGGAGAGTTGAGACCCATGGAATGGGTACCATGCAATATGACTTCAAAGGGTCTGCATTTGCTCACCGATCCTCACCAATCCTATCACTGCTGCATTTATGCCGCTGTACACACGCTTGATTCTCTTTCGGAGACATATAAATCCATAGGTTTTAAGATTCTTACTAGTCAGGTATATTCTTAGGCGTTTAATATGGGGTGTTGAGTCCACTTCGTTGAGCAAGGAGTAGCTCTTGTCTATTACATATTTGG
Organism: Grampus griseus; assembly: GCF_964374135.1. Classification (NCBI taxonomy): domain Eukaryota; kingdom Metazoa; phylum Chordata; class Mammalia; order Artiodactyla; family Delphinidae; genus Grampus; species Grampus griseus. Next base: position 155,150 of record NW_028132994.1, on the reverse strand, counting down.
CTTATGGAACGGTATCTGTGCTAATTTCAATCTCTGGTTTTATGCAGCAACCCAACTCACCTTTCCCCTTAAGCAAGCATAAGTTGGTTTTCTACATTTGAGACCCTGTTCTGTTTTGTAATTCAGTTCCTGGGTAGCCAAGTTTACATTCCATGTAGTAGTGATATCTTATGATGTTTCTTTTTCTGTGTGACTTGTTTCACTTAGAATCATCGTACCTGAATCCACTCATTATGCTGCTACGGGCCTGATGACATAGATTTCATTGCTGAGTGATATTGCATTGTATGTAATACTACAACTTCTTTATCCATTTTTCGCTTTCTGCAATATTGAACTTGTACCGTAAACGAGGTTCTTGTAAACAGAGCCGTCCCAAACTTTGGGGTGGCTGTGTCTTATGATTTTAATTTCCCTAAGCTATAGGACCATAAGTGGAAGTGCCCTAGGCTCTGTTGCTTTGTTTTGTAGATGTTTCAGGAAACACCATACACTTCTCCAGAGTGGCTGTTGGCAATTTACATCCCGCCCATCAGCATAACAAGGCTCCCAGTTCTCCATGGCCTGTCCTGCCTTTCTGGATTTTACACTTTTTTCAGATCGCCCTTTTGACCGGGGGGCAGTGAGACTTCATTGTAGTGCAGATTTCATTTGCAACCTTGCTTGGTTGGCCAAAAAGGGCGTATGCGTTTTTTCCTGAATATATTCAGGAAAAAACGCATACGCCCTTTTTGGCCAAGTGCATCATTGTGGACGTTCTGCCTCTTTTCCTGTGCTTTACATGCAATTCCAGTCTACCTCCTGAAATCGGTTTCCTGCAATTCTGCCCCGCTTTCAAGTCCTCTTGGCAGCCTTACTCCAATATATTTTTGGACGATAGCTGTCATTTATAACTCTGCAGGTTTGTGAATGACAGTGCCCCAGAGCTCCTTTCTTCAACTCGCTTTCTTGTGAGCTGGCCGCAACACCGCAGGATTGCTTCATGCCCTAGTGTGGTTCCGGCACGGCACGCTGAGCCTTTGGTTAATTCCTCTTCCTGGTGGGAAATGAGAGTTAAATTTGCCCGTCCAGACACCTCCAGCTAGTCTCTCATTGGTTCTCCCTATTCCTGTTCATTTTCCGCAGAAATTGCAAACTGGGCCAAACAGGAGGTTAAAGGCACTGACTCTCCAAGTGGGGAGAGAGTAAGTAAAGCGTCTGGAATGTTGCACCCGAGTACCAGGGGACGAAACCTGAGACACCTTTGAACACGTTTCCCGATCACACGGTGGATCATACACTGGGTTCCACATGCATGTTTTAGCTGAAGGAAGAATCCCTTAAACCTGGAGAGTTGAGATCCATGGAATGGGTACCATGCAATATGACTTCAAAGGGTCTGCATTTGCTCACCGAACCTCACCAATCCTATCACTGCTGCAATTATGCCACTGTACACACGCCTGATTCTCTTTCGGAGACATATAAATCCATAGGTTTTAAGATTCTTACTAATCAGGTATATTCTTAGGCGTTTAATATGGGGTGTTGAGTCCACTTCGTTGAGCAAGGAGTAACTCTTGTCTATTACATATTTGGCTTATGGAACGGTATCTGTGCTATTTTCAATCTCTGGTTTTATGCAGCACCCCAACTCACCTTTCCCCTTAAGCAAGCATAAGTTGGTTTTCTACATTTGAGACCCTGTTCTGTTTTGTAATTCAGTTCCTGTGTAGCCAAGTTTTCATTCCATGTAGTAGTGATATCTTATGATGTTTCTTTTTCTGTGTGACTTATTTCACTTAGAATCATCGTAGCTGAATCCACTCATTATGCTGCTACGGGCCTGATGACACAGATTTCATTGCTGAGTGATATTGCATTGTACGTAAGTACCACAACTTCTTTATCCATTTTTCGCTTTCTGCGATATTGAACTTGTACCGTAAACGAGGTTCTTGTAAACAGAGCCGTCCCAAACTTTGGGGTGGCTGTGTCTTTTTGATTTTAATTTCCCTAAGCTATAGGACCATAAGTGGAAGTGCCCTAGGCTCTGTTGCTTTGTTTTGTAGATGTTTCAGGAAACACCATACACTTCTCCAGAGTGGCTGTTGGCAATTTACATCCCGCCCATCAGCATAACAAGGCTCCCAGTTCTCCATGGCCTGTCCTGCCTTTCTGGATTTTACACTTTTTTCAGATGGCCCTTTTGACCGGGGGGAAGTGAGACTTCATTGTAGTGCAGATTTCCTTTGCAAGCTTGCTTGGTTGGCCAAAAAGTGCGTATGCGTTTTTTCCTGAATATATTCAGGAAAAAACGCATACGCCCTTTTTGGCCAAGTGCATCACTGTGGACGTTCTGCCTCTTTTCCTATGCTTTACATGCAATTCCAGTCTACCTCCTGAAATCGGTTTCCTGCAATTCTGCCCCGCTTTCAAGTCCTCTTGGCAGCCTTACTCCAATATATTTTTGGACGATAGCTGTCATTTATAACTCTGCAGGTTTGTGAATGACAGTGCCCCTGAGCTCCTTTCTTCAACTCGCTTTCTTGTGAACTGGCCGCAACACCGCAGGATTGCTTCATGCCCTAGTGTGGTTCTGGCACCGCACGCTGAGCCTTTGGTTAATTATTCTTCCTGGTGGGAAATGAGAGTTAAATTTGCCCGTCCAGACACCTCCAGCTAGTCTCTCATTGGTTCTCCCTATTCCTGTTCATTTTCCGCAGAAATTGCAAACTAGGCCAAACAGGAGGTTAAAGGGACTGACTCTCCAAGTGGGGAGAGAGTAAGTAAAGCGTCTGGAATATTGCACCCGAGTACCAGGCGACGAAACCTGAGACACCTTTGAACACGTTTCCCAATCACACGGTGGATCATACTCTGGGTTCCACATGCATGTTTTAGCTGAAGGAAGAATCCCTTAAACCTGGAGAGTTGAGACCCATGGAATGGGTACCATGCAATATGGCTTCAAAGAGTATGCATTTGCTCACCGATCCTCACCAATCCTTTCACTGCTGCGTTTATTGCGCTGTACACACGCTTGATTCTCTTTCGCGGACATATAAATCCATAGGTTTTAAGATTCTTACTAGTCAGGTATATTCTTAGGCGTTTAATATGGGGTGTTGAGTCCACTTCGTTGAGCAAGGAGTAGCTCTTGTCTATTACATATTTGGCTTATGGAACGGTATCTGTGCTAATTTCAATCTCTGGTTTTATGCAGCACCCCAACTCACCTTTCCCCTTAAGCAAGCATAAGTTGGTTTTCTACATTTGAGACCCTGTTCTGTTTTGTAATTCAGTTCCTGTGTAGCCAAGTTTACATTCCGTGTAGTAGTGATATCTTATGATGTTTCTTTTTCTGTGTGACTTATTTCACTTAGAATCATCGTACCTGAATCCACTCATTATGCTGCTACGGGCCTGATGACATAGATTTCATTGCTGAGTGATATTGCATTGTACGTAAGTACCACAAATTCTTTATCCATTTTTCGCTTTCTGCGATATTGAACTTGTACCGTAAACGAGGTTCTTGTAAACAGAGCCGTCCCAAACTTTGGGGTGGCTGTGTCTTTTTGAATTTAATTTCCCTAAGCTATAGGACCATAAGTGGAAGTGCCCTAGGCTCTGTTGCTTTGTTTTTTAGATGTTTCAGGAAACACCATACACTTCTCCAGAGTGGCTGTTGGCAATTTACATCCCGCCCATCAGCATAACAAGGCTCCCAGTTCTCCATGGCCTGTCCTGCCTTTCTGGATTTTACACTTTTTTCAGATGGCCCTTTTGACCGGGGGACAGTGAGACTTCATTGTAGTGCAGATTTCATTTGCAAGCTTGCTTGGTTGGCCAAAAAGGGCGTATGCGTTTTTTCCTGAATATATTCAGGAAAAAACGCATACGCCCTTTTTGGCCAAGTGCATCATTGTGGACGTTCTGCCTCTTTTCCTGTGCTTTACATGCAATTCCAGTCTACCTCCTGAAATCGGTTTTCTGCAATTCTGCCCCGCTTTCAAGTCCTCTTGGCAGCCTTACTTCAATATATTTTTGGACGATAGCTGTCATTTATAACTCTGCAGGTTTGTGAGTGACAGTGCCCCTGAGCTCCTTTCTTCAACTCGCTTTCTTGTGAGCTGGCCGCAACACCGCAGGATTGATTCAGGCCCTAGTGTGGTTCCGGCACGGCACGCTGAGCCTTTGGTTAATTCCTCTTCCTGGTGGGAAATGAGAGTTAAATTTGCCCGTCCAGACACCTCCAGCTAGTCTCTCATTGGTATTCCCTATTCCTGTTCATTTTCCGCAGAAATTGCAAACTGGGCCAAACAGGAGGTTAAAGGCACTGACTCTCCAAGTGGGGAGAGAGTTAGTAAAGCGTCTGGAATGTTGCACCCAAGTACCAGGGGACGAAAACTGAGACACCTTTGAACACGTTTCCCAATCACACGGTTTATCATAGGCTGGGTTCCACATGCATGTTTTAGCTGAAGGAAGAATCCCTTAAACCTGGAGAGTTGAGACCCGTGGAATGGGTACCATGCAATATGACTTCAAAGGGTCTGCATTTGCTCACCGATCCTCACCAATCCTATCACTGCTGCGTTTATGCCGCTGTACACACGCTTGATTCTCTTTCGGAGACATATAAATCCATAGGTTTTAAGATTCTTACTAGTCAGGTATATTCTTAGGCGTTTAATATGGGGTGTTGAGTCCACTTCGTTGAGCAAGGAGTAGCTCTTGTCTATTACATATTTGGCTTATGGAACGGTATCTGTGCTAATTTCAATCTGTGGTTTTATGCAGCACCCCAACTCACCTTTCCCCTTAAGCAAGCATAATTTGGTTTTCTACATTTGAGACGCTGTTCTGTTTTGTAATTCAGTTCCTGTGTAGCCAAGTTTACATTCCGTGTAGTAGTGATATCTTATGATGTTTCTTTTTCTCTGTGACTTATTTCACTTAGAATCATCGTACCTGAATCCACTCATTATGCTGCTACGGGCCTGATGACATAGATTTCATTGCTGAGTGATATTGCATTGTACGTAAGTACCACAACTTCTTTATCCATTTTTCGCTTTCTGCGATATTGAACTTGTACCGTAAACGAGGTTCTTGTAAACAGAGCCGTCCCGAACTTTGGGGTGGCTGTGTCTTTTTGATTTTAATTTCCCTAAGCTATAGGACCATAAGTGGAAGTGCCCTAGGCTCTGTTGCTTTGTTTTGTCGATGTTTCAGGAAACACCATACACTTCTCCAGAGTGGCTGTTGGCAATTTACATCCCGCCCATCAGCATAACAAGGCTCCCAGTTCTCCATGGCCTGTCCTGCCTTTCTGGATTTTACACTTTTTTCAGATGGCCCTTTTGACCGGGGGGCAGTGAGACTTCATTGTAGTGCAGATTTCCTTTGCAAGCTTGCTTGGTTGGCCAAAAAGGGCGTATGCGTTTTTTCCTGAATATATTCAGGAAAAAACGCATACGCCCTTTTTGGCCAAGTGCATCATTGTGGACGTTCTGCCTCTTTTCCTATGCTTTACATGCAATTCCAGTCTACCTCCTGAAATCGGTTTCCTGCAATTCTGCCCCGCTTTCAAGTCCTCTTGGCAGCCTTACTCCAATATATTTTTGGACGATAGCTGTCATTTATAACTCTGCAGGTTTGTGAATGACAGTGCCCCTGAGCTCCTTTCTTCAACTCGCTTTCTTGTGAGCTGGCCGCAACACCGCAGGATTGCTTCATGCCCTAGTGTGGTTCCGGCACCGCACGCTGAGCCTTTGGTTAATTCCTCTTCCTGGTGGGAAATGAGAGTTAAATTTGCCCGTCCAGACACCTCCAGCTAGTCTCTCATTGGTTCTCCCTATTCCTGTTCATTTTCCGCAGAAATTGCAAACTGGGCCAAACAGGAGGTTAAAGGCACTTACTCTCCAAGTGGGGAGAGAGTAAGTAAAGCGTCTGGAATGTTGCACCCGAGTACGAGGGGACGAAACCTGAGACACCTTTGAACACGTTTCCCAATCACACGGTGGATCATACTCTGGGTTCCACATGCATGTTTTAGCTGAAGGAAGAATCCCTTAAACCTGGAGAGTTGAGACCCATGGAATGGGTACCATGCAATATGGCTTCAAAGAGTATGCATTTGCTCACCGATCCTCACCAATCCTTTCACTGCTGCGTTTATTGCGCTGTACACACGCTTGATTCTCTTTCGGAGACATATAAATCCATAGGTTTTAAGATTCTTACTAGTCAGGTATATTCTTAGGCGTTTAATATGGGGTGTTGAGTCCACTTCGTTGAGCAAGGAGTAGCTCTTGTCTATTACATATTTGGCTTATGGAACGGTATCTGTGCTAATTTCAATCTCTGGTTTTATGCAGCACCCCAACTCACCTTTCCCCTTAAGCAAGCATAAGTTGGTTTTCTACATTTGAGACCCTGTTCTGTTTTGTAATTCAGTTCCTGTGTAGCCAAGTTTACATTCCGTGTAGTAGTGATATCTTATGATGTTTCTTTTTCTGTGTGACTTATTTCACTTAGAATCATCGTACCTGAATCCACTCATTATGCTGCTACGGGCCTGATGACATAGATTTCATTGCTGAGTGATATTGCATTGTACGTAAGTACCACAAATTCTTTATCCATTTTTCGCTTTCTGTGATATTGAACTTGTACCGTAAACGAGGTTCTTGTAAACAGAGCCGTCCCAAACTTTGGGGTGGCTGTGTCTTTTTGATTTTAATTTCCCTAAGCTATAGGACCATAAGTGGAAGAGCCCTAGGCTCTGTTGCTTTGTTTTTTAGATGTTTCAGGAAACACCATACACTTCTCCAGAGTGGCTGTTGGCAATTTACATCCCGCCCATCAGCATAACAAGGCTCCCAGTTCTCCATGGCCTGTCCTGCCTTTCTGTATTTTATACTTTTTTCAGATGGCCCTTTTGACCGGGGGGCAGTGAGACTTCATTGTAGTGCAGATTTCATTTGCAAGCTTGCTTGGTTGGCCAAAAAGGGCGTATGCGTTTTTTCCTGAATATATTCAGGAAAAAACGCATACGCCCTTTTTGGCCAAGTGCATCATTGTGGACGTTCTGCCTCTTTTCCTGTGCTTTACATGCAATTCCAGTCTACCTCCTGAAATCGGTTTCCTGCAATTCTGCCCCGCTTTCAAGTCCTCTTGGCAGCCTTACTTCAATATATTTTTGGACGATAGATGTCATTTATAACTCTGCATGTTTGTGAGTGACAGTGCCCCTGAGCTCCTTTCTTCAACTCGCTTTCTTGTGAGCTGTCCGCAACACCGCAGGATTGCTTCATGCGCTAGTGTGGTTCCGGCACCGCACACTGAGCCTTTGGTTAATTCCTCTTCCTGGTGGGCAATGAGAGTTAAATTTGCCCGTCCAGACACCTCCAGCTAGTCTCTCATTGGTTCTCCCTATTCCTGTTCATTTTCCGCAGAAATTGCAAACTGGGCCAAACAGGAGGTTAAAGGCACTGACTCTCCAAGTGGGGAGAGAGTTAGTAAAGCGTCTGGAATGTTGCACCCGAGTACCAGGGGACGAAAACTGAGACACCTTTGAACACGTTTCCCAATCACACGGTGGATCATACTCTGGGTTCCACATGCATGTTTTAGCTGAAGCAAGAATCCCTTAAACCTGGAGAGTTGAGACCCGTGGAATGGGTACCATGCAATATGACTTCAAAGGGTCTTCATTTGCTCACCGAACCTCTCCAATCCTATCACTGCTGCGTTTATGCCCCTGTACACACGCTTGATTCTCTTTCGGAGACATAGCAATCCATAGGTTTTAAGATACTTACTAGTCAGGTACATTCTTAGGCGTTTAATATGGGGTGTTGAGTCCATTTCCTTGAGCAAGGAGTAGCTCTTGTCTATTCCATATTTGGCTTAAGGAACTTTATCTGTGCTCATTTCAATCTCTGGTTTTATGCAGCACCCCAACTCACCTTTCCCCTTAAGCAAGCATATGTTGGTTTTCTAAATTTGAGACCCTGTTCTGTTTTGTAATCCAGTTCCTGTGTAGCCAAGTTTACATTCCATGTATTAGTGATATCTTATGATGTTTCTTTTTCTGTGTGACTTATTTCAGTTAGAATCATCATACCTGAATCCACTCATTATGCTGCTACGGGCCTGATGACATAGATGTCATTGCTGAGTGATATGGTATTGTACGTAAGTACCACAACTTCTTTATCCATTTTTCACTTTCTGCAATTTTGAACTTGTACCGTAAACGAGGTTCTTGTAAACAGAGCCGTCCCAAACTTTGGGGTGGCTGTGTCTTTTTGATTTTCATTTCCCTAAGCTATAGGACCATAAGTGGAAGTGCCCTAGGCTCTGTTGCTTTGTTTTTTAGATGTTTCAGGAAACACCATACACTTCTCCAGAGTGGCTGTTGGCAATTTACATCCCGCCCATCAGCATAACAAGGCTCCCTGTTCTCCAAGGCCTGTCCTGCCTTTCTGGATTTTACACTTTTTTCAGATGGCCCTTTTGACCGAGGGGAAGTGAGATTTCATTGTAGTGCAGATTTCCTTTGCAAGCTTGCTTGGTTGGCCAGAAAGGGCGTATGCGTTTTTTCCTGAATATATTCAGGAAAAAACGCATACGTCCTTTTTGGCCAAGTGCATCATTGTGGACGTTCTGCCTCTTTTCCTATGCTTTAAATGCAATTCCAGTCTACCTCCTGAAATCGGTTTCCTGCAATTCTGCCCCGCTTTCAAGTCCTCTTGGCAGCCTTACTTCAGTATATTTTTGGACGATAGCTGACATTTATAACTCTGCAGGTTTGTGAATTACAGTGCCCCAGAGCTCCTTTCTTCAACTCGCTTTCTTGTGAGCTGGCCGCAACACCGCAGGATTGCTTCAGGCCCTAATCTGGTTCCGGCACGGCACGCTGAGCCTTTGCTTAATTCCTCTTCCTGGTGGGAAATGAGAGTTAAATTTGCCCCTGCAGACACCTCCAGCTAGTCTCTCATTGGTTCTCCCTATTCCTGTTCATCTTCCGCAGAAATTGCAAACTGGGCCAAACAGGAGGTTAAAGGCACTGACTCTCCAAGTCGGGAGAGTGTTAGTAAAGCGTCTGGAATGTTGCACCCGAGTACCAGGGGACGAGAACGGAGACATATTTGAACACGTCTCCCGATCACACGGTTGATCATACTCTGGGTTTCACATGCATGTTTTAGCTGAAGGAAGAATCCCTTAAACCTGGAGAGTTGAGACCCGTGGAATCGGTACCATGCAATATGATTTCAAAGGGTCTTCATTTGCTCACGGAACCTCTCCAATCCTATCACTGCTGCGTTTATGCCCCTGTACACACGCTTGATTCTCTTTCGGAGACATAGCAATCCATAGGTTTTACGATACTTACTAGTCAGGTACATTCTTAGGCGTTTAATATGGGGTGTTGAGTCCATTTCGTTGAGCAAGGAGTAGCTCTTGTCTATTCCATATTTGGCTTAAGGAACTTTATCTGTGCTCATTTCAATCTCTGGTTTTATGCAGCACCCCAACTCACCTTTCCCCTTAAGCAAGCATATGTTGGTTTTCTAAATTTGAGACCCTGTTCTGTTTTGTAATCCAGTTCCTGTGTAGCCAAGTTTACATTCCGTGTATTAGTGATATCTTATGATGTTTCTTTTTCTGTGTGACTTATTTCAGTTAGAATCATCATACCTGAATGCACTCATTGTGCTGCTACGGGCCTGATGACATAGATGTCATTGCTGAGTGATATTGTATTGTACGTAAGTACCACAACTTCTTCATCCATTTTTCACTTTCTGCGATATTGAACTTGTACCTTAAACGAGGTTCTTGTAAACAGAGCCGTCCCAAACTTTGGGGTGGCTGTGTCTTTTTGATTTTCATTTCCCTAAGCTATAGGACCATAAGTGGAAGTGCCCTAGGCTCTGTTGCTTTGTTTTTTAGATGTTTCAGGAAACACCATACACTTCTCCCGAGTGGCTGTTGGCAATTTACATCCCGCCCATCAGCATAACAAGGCTCCCAGTTCTCCATGGCCTGTCCTGCCTTTCTGGATTTTACACTTTTTACAGATGGCCGTTTTGACCGGGGGGAAGTGAGACTTCATTGTAGTGCAGATTTCCTTTGCAAGGTTGCTTGGTTGGCCAAAAAGGGCGTATGCGTTTTTTCCTGAATATATTCAGGAAAAAACGCATACGCCCTTTTTGGCCAAGTGCATCATTGTGGACGTTCTGCCTCTTTTCCTATGCTTTAAATGCAATTCCAGTATACCTCCTGAAATCGGTTTCCTGCAATTCTGCCCCGCTTTCAAGTCCTCTTGGCAGCCTTACTTCAGTATATTTTTGGACGATAGCTGTCATTTATAACTCTGCAGGTTTGTGAATTACAGTGCCCCTGAGCTCCTTTCTTCAACTCGCTTTCTTGTGAGCTGGCCGCAACACCGCAGGATTGCTTCAGGCCCTAATCTGGTTCCGGCACGGCACGCTGAGCCTTTGCTTAATTCCTCTTCCTGGTGGGAAATGAGAGTTAAATTTGCCCGTCCAGACACCTCCAGCTAGTCTCTCATTCGTTATCCCTATTCCTGTTCATCTTCCGCAGAAATTGCAAACTGGGCCAAACAGGAGGTTAAAGGCACTGACTCTCCAAGTCGGGAGAGTGTTAGTAAACCGTCTGGAATGTTGCACCCGAGTACCAGGGGACGAGAACGGAGACATATTTGAAGACGTCTCCCGATCACACGGTTGATCATACTCTGGGTTCCACATGCATGTTTTAGCTGAAGGAAGAATCCCTTAAACCTGGAGAGTTGAGACCCGTGGAATGGGTACCATGCAATATGACTTCAAAGGGTCCTCATTTGCTCAGCGAACCTCTCCAATCCTATCACTGCTGCGTTTATGCCCCTGTACACACGCTTGATTCTCTTTCGGAGACATAGCAATCCATAGGTTTTAAGATACTTACTAGTCAGGTACATTCTTAGGTGTTTAATACGGGGTGTTGAGTCCATTTCGTTGAGCAAGGAGTAGCTCTTGTCTATTCCATATTTAGCTTAAGGAACTTTATCTGTGCTCATTTCAATCTCTGGTTTTATGTAGCACCCCAACTCACCTTTCCCCTTAAGCAAGCATAAGTTGGTTTTCTAAATTTTAGACCCTGTTCTGTTTGTAATCCAATTCCTGTGTAGCCAAGTTTACTTTCCATGTATTAGTGATATCTTATGATGTTTCTTTTTCTGTGTGACTTCTTTCAGTTAGAATCATCATACCTGAATGCACTCATTATGCTGCTACGGGCCTGATGACATAGATCTCTTTGCTGAGTGATATTGCATTGTACGTAAGTACCACAACTTCTTCATCCATTTTTCACTTTCTGCGATATTGAACTTGTACCGTAAACGAGGTTCTTGTAAACAGAGCCGTCCCAAACTTTGGGGTGGCTGTGTCTTTTTGATTTTCATTTCCCTAAGCTATAGGACCATAAGTGGAAGTGCCCTAGGCTCTGTTGCTTTGTTTTTTAGATGTTTCAGGAAACACCATACACTTCTCCGGAGTGGCTGTTGGCAATTTACATCCCGCCCATCAGCATAACAAGGCTCCCAGTTCTCCATGGCCTGTCCTGCCTTTCTGGATTTTACACTTTTTTCAGATGGCCCTTTTGACCGGGGGGAAGTGAGACTTATTGTAGTGCAGATTTCCTTTGCAAGCTTGCTTGGTTGGCCAAAAAGGGCGTATGCGTTTTTTCGTGAATATATTCAGGAAAAAACACATACGCCCTTTTTGGCCAAGTGCATCATTGTGGACGTTCTGCCTCTTTTCCTATGCTTTAAATTCAATTCCTGTCTACCTCCTGAAATCGGTTTCCTGCAATTCTGCCCCGCTTTCAAGTCCTCTTGGCAGCGTTACTTCAGTATATTTTTGGACGATAGCTGTCATTTATAACTCTGCAGGTTTGTGAATTACAGTGCCCCTGAGCTCCTTTCTTCAACTCGCTTTCTTGTGAGCTGGTCGCAACACCGCAGGATTGCTTCAGGCCCTAATCTGGTTCCGGCACGGCACGCTGAGCCTTTGCTTAATTCCTCTTCCTGGTGGGAAATGAGAGTTAAATTTGCCCGTCCAGACACCTCCAGCTAGTCTCTCATTGGTTCTCCCTATTCCTGTTCATCTTCCGCAGAAATTGCAAACTGGGCCAAACAGGAGGTTAAAGGCACTGACTCTCCAAGTCGGGAGAGTGTTAGTAAAGCGTCTGGAATGTTGCACCCGAGTACCAGGGGACGAGAACGGAGACATATTTGAAGACGTCTCCCGATCACACGGTTGATCATACTCTGGGTTCCACATGCATGTTTTAGCTGAAGGAAGAATCCCTTAAACCTGGAGAGTTGAGACCCGTGGAATGGGTACCATGCAATATGACTTCAAAGGGTCTTCATTTGCTCACCAAACCTCTCCAATCCTATCACTGCTGCGTTTATGCCCCTGTACACACGCTTGATTCTCTTTCGGAGACATAGCAATCCATAGGTTTTACGATACTTACTAGTCAGGTACATTCTTAGGCGTTTAATATGGGGTGTTGAGTCCACTTCGTTGAGCAAGGAGTAGCTCTTGTCTATTACATATTTGGCTTATGGAACGGTATCTGTGCTAATTTCAATCTCTGGTTTTATGCAGCACCCCAACTCACCTTTCCCCTTAAGCAAGCATAAGTTGGTTTTCTACATTTGAGACCCTGTTCTGTTTTGTAATTCAGTTCCTGTGTAGCCAAGTTTACATTCCGTGTAGTAGTGATATCTTATGATGTTTCTTTTTCTGTGTGACTTATTTCACTTAGAATCATCGTACCTGAATCCACTCATTATGCTGCTACGGGCCTGATGACATAGATTTCATTGCTGAGTGATATTGCATTGTACGTAAGTACCACAAATTCTTTATCCATTTTTCGCTTTCTGTGATATTGAACTTGTACCGTAAACGAGGTTCTTGTAAACAGAGCCGTCCCAAACTTTGGGGTGGCTGTGTCTTTTTGATTTTAATTTCCCTAAGCTATAGGACCATAAGTGGAAGAGCCCTAGGCTCTGTTGCTTTGTTTTTTAGATGTTTCAGGAAACACCATACACTTCTCCAGAGTGGCTGTTGGCAATTTACATCCCGCCCATCAGCATAACAAGGCTCCCAGTTCTCCATGGCCTGTCCTGCCTTTCTGTATTTTATACTTTTTTCAGATGGCCCTTTTGACCGGGGGGCAGTGAGACTTCATTGTAGTGCAGATTTCATTTGCAAGCTTGCTTGGTTGGCCAAAAAGGGCGTATGCGTTTTTTCCTGAATATATTCAGGAAAAAACGCATACGCCCTTTTTGGCCAAGTGCATCATTGTGGACGTTCTGCCTCTTTTCCTGTGCTTTACATGCAATTCCAGTCTACCTCCTGAAATCGGTTTCCTGCAATTCTGCCCCGCTTTCAAGTCCTCTTGGCAGCCTTACTTCAATATATTTTTGGACGATAGATGTCATTTATAACTCTGCATGTTTGTGAGTGACAGTGCCCCTGAGCTCCTTTCTTCAACTCGCTTTCTTGTGAGCTGTCCGCAACACCGCAGGATTGCTTCATGCGCTAGTGTGGTTCCGGCACCGCACACTGAGCCTTTGGTTAATTCCTCTTCCTGGTGGGCAATGAGAGTTAAATTTGCCCGTCCAGACACCTCCAGCTAGTCTCTCATTGGTTCTCCCTATTCCTGTTCATTTTCCGCAGAAATTGCAAACTGGGCCAAACAGGAGGTTAAAGGCACTGACTCTCCAAGTGGGGAGAGAGTTAGTAAAGCGTCTGGAATGTTGCACCCGAGTACCAGGGGACGAAAACTGAGACACCTTTGAACACGTTTCCCAATCACACGGTGGATCATACTCTGGGTTCCACATGCATGTTTTAGCTGAAGCAAGAATCCCTTAAACCTGGAGAGTTGAGACCCGTGGAATGGGTACCATGCAATATGACTTCAAAGGGTCTTCATTTGCTCACCGAACCTCTCCAATCCTATCACTGCTGCGTTTATGCCCCTGTACACACGCTTGATTCTCTTTCGGAGACATAGCAATCCATAGGTTTTAAGATACTTACTAGTCAGGTACATTCTTAGGCGTTTAATATGGGGTGTTGAGTCCATTTCCTTGAGCAAGGAGTAGCTCTTGTCTATTCCATATTTGGCTTAAGGAACTTTATCTGTGCTCATTTCAATCTCTGGTTTTATGCAGCACCCCAACTCACCTTTCCCCTTAAGCAAGCATATGTTGGTTTTCTAAATTTGAGACCCTGTTCTGTTTTGTAATCCAGTTCCTGTGTAGCCAAGTTTACATTCCATGTATTAGTGATATCTTATGATGTTTCTTTTTCTGTGTGACTTATTTCAGTTAGAATCATCATACCTGAATCCACTCATTATGCTGCTACGGGCCTGATGACATAGATGTCATTGCTGAGTGATATGGTATTGTACGTAAGTACCACAACTTCTTTATCCATTTTTCACTTTCTGCAATTTTGAACTTGTACCGTAAACGAGGTTCTTGTAAACAGAGCCGTCCCAAACTTTGGGGTGGCTGTGTCTTTTTGATTTTCATTTCCCTAAGCTATAGGACCATAAGTGGAAGTGCCCTAGGCTCTGTTGCTTTGTTTTTTAGATGTTTCAGGAAACACCATACACTTCTCCAGAGTGGCTGTTGGCAATTTACATCCCGCCCATCAGCATAACAAGGCTCCCTGTTCTCCAAGGCCTGTCCTGCCTTTCTGGATTTTACACTTTTTTCAGATGGCCCTTTTGACCGAGGGGAAGTGAGATTTCATTGTAGTGCAGATTTCCTTTGCAAGCTTGCTTGGTTGGCCAGAAAGGGCGTATGCGTTTTTTCCTGAATATATTCAGGAAAAAACGCATACGTCCTTTTTGGCCAAGTGCATCATTGTGGACGTTCTGCCTCTTTTCCTATGCTTTAAATGCAATTCCAGTCTACCTCCTGAAATCGGTTTCCTGCAATTCTGCCCCGCTTTCAAGTCCTCTTGGCAGCCTTACTTCAGTATATTTTTGGACGATAGCTGACATTTATAACTCTGCAGGTTTGTGAATTACAGTGCCCCAGAGCTCCTTTCTTCAACTCGCTTTCTTGTGAGCTGGCCGCAACACCGCAGGATTGCTTCAGGCCCTAATCTGGTTCCGGCACGGCACGCTGAGCCTTTGCTTAATATCTCTTCCTGGTGGGAAATGAGAGTTAAATTTGCCCCTGCAGACACCTCCAGCTAGTCTCTCATTGGTTCTCCCTATTCCTGTTCATCTTCCGCAGAAATTGCAAACTGGGCCAAACAGGAGGTTAAAGGCACTGACTCTCCAAGTCGGGAGAGTGTTAGTAAAGCGTCTGGAATGTTGCACCCGAGTACCAGGGGACGAGAACGGAGACATATTTGAACACGTCTCCCGATCACACGGTTGATCATACTCTGGGTTCCACATGCATGTTTTAGCTGAAGGAAGAATCCCTTAAACCTGGAGAGTTGAGACCCGTGGAATCGGTACCATGCAATATGATTTCAAAGGGTCTTCATTTGCTCACGGAACCTCTCCAATCCTATCACTGCTGCGTTTATGCCCCTGTACACACGCTTGATTCTCTTTCGGAGACATAGCAATCCATAGGTTTTACGATACTTACTAGTCAGGTACATTCTTAGGCGTTTAATATGGGGTGTTGAGTCCATTTCGTTGAGCAAGGAGTAGCTCTTGTCTATTCCATATTTGGCTTAAGGAACTTTATCTGTGCTCATTTCAATCTCTGGTTTTATGCAGCACCCCAACTCACCTTTCCCCTTAAGCAAGCATATGTTGGTTTTCTAAATTTGAGACCCTGTTCTGTTTTGTAATCCAGTTCCTGTGTAGCCAAGTTTACATTCCGTGTATTAGTGATATCTTATGATGTTTCTTTTTCTGTGTGACTTATTTCAGTTAGAATCATCATACCTGAATGCACTCATTGTGCTGCTACGGGCCTGATGACATAGATGTCATTGCTGAGTGATATTGTATTGTACGTAAGTACCACAACTTCTTCATCCATTTTTCACTTTCTGCGATATTGAACTTGTACCTTAAACGAGGTTCTTGTAAACAGAGCCGTCCCAAACTTTGGGGTGGCTGTGTCTTTTTGATTTTCATTTCCCTAAGCTATAGGACCATAAGTGGAAGTGCCCTAGGCTCTGTTGCTTTGTTTTTTAGATGTTTCAGGAAACACCATACACTTCTCCAGAGTGGCTGTTGGCAATTTACATCCCGCCCATCAGCATAACAAGGCTCCCAGTTCTCCATGGCCTGTCCTGCCTTTCTGGATTTTACACTTTTTTCAGATGGCCCTTTTGACCGGGGGGCAGTGAGACTTCATTGTAGTGCAGATTTCTTTGCAAGCTTGCTTGGTTGGCCAAAAAGGGCGTATGCGTTTTTTCCTGAATATATTCAGGAAAAAACGCATACGCCCTTTTTGGCCAAGTGCATCATTGTGGACGTTCTGCCTCTTTTCCTATGCTTTACATGCAATTCCAGTCTACCTCCTGAAATCGGTTTCCTGCAATTCTGCCCCGCTTTCAAGTCCTCTTGGCAGCCTTACTCCAATATATTTTTGGACGATAGCTGTCATTTATAACTCTGCAGGTTTGTGAATGACAGTGCCCCTGAGCTCCTTTCTTCAACTCGCTTTCTTGTGAGCTGGCCGCAACACCGCAGGATTGCTTCAGGCCCTAGTGTCGTTCTGGCATGGCACACTGAGCCTTTGGTTAATTCCTCTTCCTGGTGGGAAATGAGAGTTAAATTTGCCCGTCCAGACACCTCCAGCTAGTCTCTCATTGGTTCTCCCTATTCCTGTTCATTTTCCGCAGAAATTGCAAACTGGGACAAACAGGAGGTTAAAGGCACTGACTCTCCAAGTGGGGAGAGTGTTAGTAAAGCGTCTGGAATGTTGCACCCGAGTACCAGGGGACGAAAACTGAGACACCTTTGAACACGTTTCCCAATCACACGGTGGATCATAGTCTGGGTTCTACATGCATGTTTTAGCTGAAGGAAGAATCCCTTAAACCTGGAGAGTTGAGACCCATGGAATGGGTACCATGCAATATGACTTCAAAGGGTCTGCATTTGCTCACCGATCCTCACCAATCCTATCACTGCTGCATTTATGCCGCTGTACACACGCTTGATTCTCTTTCGGAGACATATAAATCCATAGGTTTTAAGATTCTTACTAGTCAGGTATATTCTTAGGCGTTTAATATGGGGTGTTGAGTCCACTTCGTTGAGCAAGGAGTAGCTCTTGTCTATTACATATTTGGCTTATGGAACGGTATCTGTGCTAATTTCAATCTCTGGTTTTATGCAGCAACCCAACTCACCTTTCCCCTTAAGCAAGCATAAGTTGGTTTTCTACATTTGAGACCCTGTTCTGTTTTGTAATTCAGTTCCTGGGTAGCCAAGTTTACATTCCATGTAGTAGTGATATCTTATGATGTTTCTTTTTCTGTGTGACTTGTTTCACTTAGAATCATCGTACCTGAATCCACTCATTATGCTGCTACGGGCCTGATGACATAGATTTCATTGCTGAGTGATATTGCATTGTATGTAATACTACAACTTCTTTATCCATTTTTCGCTTTCTGCAATATTGAACTTGTACCGTAAACGAGGTTCTTGTAAACAGAGCCGTCCCAAACTTTGGGGTGGCTGTGTCTTATGATTTTAATTTCCCTAAGCTATAGGACCATAAGTGGAAGTGCCCTAGGCTCTGTTGCTTTGTTTTGTAGATGTTTCAGGAAACACCATACACTTCTCCAGAGTGGCTGTTGGCAATTTACATCCCGCCCATCAGCATAACAAGGCTCCCAGTTCTCCATGGCCTGTCCTGCCTTTCTGGATTTTACACTTTTTTCAGATCGCCCTTTTGACCGGGGGGCAGTGAGACTTCATTGTAGTGCAGATTTCATTTGCAACCTTGCTTGGTTGGCCAAAAAGTGCGTATGCGTTTTTTCCTGAATATATTCAGGAAAAAACGCATACGCCCTTTTTGGCCAAGTGCATCATTGTGGACGTTCTGCCTCTTTTCCTGTGCTTTACATGCAATTCCAGTCTACCTCCTGAAATCGGTTTCCTGCAATTCTGCCCCGCTTTCAAGTCCTCTTGGCAGCCTTACTCCAATATATTTTTGGACGATAGCTGTCATTTATAACTCTGCAGGTTTGTGAATGACAGTGCCCCAGAGCTCCTTTCTTCAACTCGCTTTCTTGTGAGCTGGCCGCAACACCGCAGGATTGCTTCATGCCCTAGTGTGGTTCCGGCACGGCACGCTGAGCCTTTGGTTAATTCCTCTTCCTGGTGGGAAATGAGAGTTAAATTTGCCCGTCCAGACACCTCCAGCTAGTCTCTCATTGGTTCTCCCTATTCCTGTTCATTTTCCGCAGAAATTGCAAACTGGGCCAAACAGGAGGTTAAAGGCACTGACTCTCCAAGTGGGGAGAGAGTAAGTAAAGCGTCTGGAATGTTGCACCCGAGTACCAGGGGACGAAACCTGAGACACCTTTGAACACGTTTCCCGATCACACGGTGGATCATACTCTGGGTTCCACATGCATGTTTTAGCTGAAGGAAGAATCCCTTAAACCTGGACAGTTGAGACCCATGGAATGGGTACCATGCAATATGGCTTCAAAGAGTATGCATTTGCTCACCGATCCTCACCAATCCTATCACTGCTGCATTTATGGCACTGTACACACTCTTGATTCTCTTTTGGAGACATATATCCATAGGTTTTAAGATTCTTACTACTCAGGTATATTCTTAGGCGTTTAATATGGGGTGTTGAGTCCACTTCGTTGAGCAAGGAGTAGCTCTTGTCTATTACATATTTGGCTTATGGAACGGTATCTGTGCTAATTTCAATCTGTGGTTTTATGCAGCACCCCAACTCACCTTTCCCCTTAAGCAAGCATAAGTTGGTTTTCTACATTTGAGACCCTGTTCTGTTTTGTAATTCAGTTCCTGTGTAGCCAAGTTTACATTCCGTGTAGTAGTGATATCTTATGATGTTTCTTTTTCTGTGTGACTTATTTCACTTAGAATCATCGTACCTGAATCCACTCATTATGCTGCTACGGGCCTGATGACATAGATTTCATTGCTGAGTGATATTGCATTGTACGTAAGTACCACAAATTCTTTATCCATTTTTCGCTTTCTGTGATATTGAACTTGTACCGTAAACGAGGTTCTTGTAAACAGAGCCGTCCCAAACTTTGGGGTGGCTGTGTCTTTTTGATTTTAATTTCCCTAAGCTATAGGACCATAAGTGGAAGTGCCCTAGGCTCTGTTGTTTTGTTTTGTCGATGTTTCAGGAAACACCATACACTTCTCCAGAGTGGCTGTTGGCAATTTACATCCCGCCCATCAGCATAACAAGGCTCCCAGTTCTCCATGGCCTGTCCTGCCTTTCTGGATTTTACACTTTTTTCAGATGGCCCTTTTGACCGGGGGGCAGTGAGACTTCATTGTAGTGCAGATTTCTTTGCAAGCTTGCTTGGTTGGCCAAAAAGGGCGTATGCGTTTTTTCCTGAATATATTCAGGAAAAAACGCATACGCCCTTTTTGGCCAAGTGCATCATTGTGGACGTTCTGCCTCTTTTCCTATGCTTTACATGCAATTCCAGTCTACCTCCTGAAATCGGTTTCCTGCAATTCTGCCCCGCTTTCAAGTCCTCTTGGCAGCCTTACTCCAATATATTTTTGGACGATAGCTGTCATTTATAACTCTGCAGGTTTGTGAATGACAGTGCCCCTGAGCTCCTTTCTTCAACTCGCTTTCTTGTGAGCTGGCCGCAACACCGCAGGATTGCTTCAGGCCCTAGTGTCGTTCTGGCATGGCACACTGAGCCTTTGGTTAATTCCTCTTCCTGGTGGGAAATGAGAGTTAAATTTGCCCGTCCAGACACCTCCAGCTAGTCTCTCATTGGTTCTCCCTATTCCTGTTCATTTTCCGCAGAAATTGCAAACTGGGACAAACAGGAGGTTAAAGGCACTGACTCTCCAAGTGGGGAGAGTGTTAGTAAAGCGTCTGGAATGTTGCACCCGAGTACCAGGGGACGAAAACTGAGACACCTTTGAACACGTTTCCCAATCACACGGTGGATCATAGTCTGGGTTCTACATGCATGTTTTAGCTGAAGGAAGAATCCCTTAAACCTGGAGAGTTGAGACCCATGGAATGGGTACCATGCAATATGACTTCAAAGGGTCTGCATTTGCTCACCGATCCTCACCAATCCTATCACTGCTGCATTTATGCCGCTGTACACACGCTTGATTCTCTTTCGGAGACATATAAATCCATAGGTTTTAAGATTCTTACTAGTCAGGTATATTCTTAGGCGTTTAATATGGGGTGTTGAGTCCACTTCGTTGAGCAAGGAGTAGCTCTTGTCTATTACATATTTGGCTTATGGAACGGTATCTGTGCTAATTTCAATCTCTGGTTTTATGCAGCAACCCAACTCACCTTTCCCCTTAAGCAAGCATAAGTTGGTTTTCTACATTTGAGACCCTGTTCTGTTTTGTAATTCAGTTCCTGGGTAGCCAAGTTTACATTCCATGTAGTAGTGATATCTTATGATGTTTCTTTTTCTGTGTGACTTGTTTCACTTAGAATCATCGTACCTGAATCCACTCATTATGCTGCTACGGGCCTGATGACATAGATTTCATTGCTGAGTGATATTGCATTGTATGTAATACTACAACTTCTTTATCCATTTTTCGCTTTCTGCAATATTGAACTTGTACCGTAAACGAGGTTCTTGTAAACAGAGCCGTCCCAAACTTTGGGGTGGCTGTGTCTTATGATTTTAATTTCCCTAAGCTATAGGACCATAAGTGGAAGTGCCCTAGGCTCTGTTGCTTTGTTTTGTAGATGTTTCAGGAAACACCATACACTTCTCCAGAGTGGCTGTTGGCAATTTACATCCCGCCCATCAGCATAACAAGGCTCCCAGTTCTCCATGGCCTGTCCTGCCTTTCTGGATTTTACACTTTTTTCAGATCGCCCTTTTGACCGGGGGGCAGTGAGACTTCATTGTAGTGCAGATTTCATTTGCAACCTTGCTTGGTTGGCCAAAAAGGGCGTATGCGTTTTTTCCTGAATATATTCAGGAAAAAACGCATACGCCCTTTTTGGCCAAGTGCATCATTGTGGACGTTCTGCCTCTTTTCCTGTGCTTTACATGCAATTCCAGTCTACCTCCTGAAATCGGTTTCCTGCAATTCTGCCCCGCTTTCAAGTCCTCTTGGCAGCCTTACTCCAATATATTTTTGGACGATAGCTGTCATTTATAACTCTGCAGGTTTGTGAATGACAGTGCCCCAGAGCTCCTTTCTTCAACTCGCTTTCTTGTGAGCTGGCCGCAACACCGCAGGATTGCTTCATGCCCTAGTGTGGTTCCGGCACGGCACGCTGAGCCTTTGGTTAATTCCTCTTCCTGGTGGGAAATGAGAGTTAAATTTGCCCGTCCAGACACCTCCAGCTAGTCTCTCATTGGTTCTCCCTATTCCTGTTCATTTTCCGCAGAAATTGCAAACTGGGCCAAACAGGAGGTTAAAGGCACTGACTCTCCAAGTGGGGAGAGAGTAAGTAAAGCGTCTGGAATGTTGCACCCGAGTACCAGGGGACGAAACCTGAGACACCTTTGAACACGTTTCCCGATCACACGGTGGATCATACACTGGGTTCCACATGCATGTTTTAGCTGAAGGAAGAATCCCTTAAACCTGGAGAGTTGAGATCCATGGAATGGGTACCATGCAATATGACTTCAAAGGGTCTGCATTTGCTCACCGAACCTCACCAATCCTATCACTGCTGCAATTATGCCACTGTACACACGCCTGATTCTCTTTCGGAGACATATAAATCCATAGGTTTTAAGATTCTTACTAATCAGGTATATTCTTAGGCGTTTAATATGGGGTGTTGAGTCCACTTCGTTGAGCAAGGAGTAACTCTTGTCTATTACATATTTGGCTTATGGAACGGTATCTGTGCTATTTTCAATCTCTGGTTTTATGCAGCACCCCAACTCACCTTTCCCCTTAAGCAAGCATAAGTTGGTTTTCTACATTTGAGACCCTGTTCTGTTTTGTAATTCAGTTCCTGTGTAGCCAAGTTTTCATTCCATGTAGTAGTGATATCTTATGATGTTTCTTTTTCTGTGTGACTTATTTCACTTAGAATCATCGTAGCTGAATCCACTCATTATGCTGCTACGGGCCTGATGACACAGATTTCATTGCTGAGTGATATTGCATTGTACGTAAGTACCACAACTTCTTTATCCATTTTTCGCTTTCTGCGATATTGAACTTGTACCGTAAACGAGGTTCTTGTAAACAGAGCCGTCCCAAACTTTGGGGTGGCTGTGTCTTTTTGATTTTAATTTCCCTAAGCTATAGGACCATAAGTGGAAGTGCCCTAGGCTCTGTTGCTTTGTTTTGTAGATGTTTCAGGAAACACCATACACTTCTCCAGAGTGGCTGTTGGCAATTTACATCCCGCCCATCAGCATAACAAGGCTCCCAGTTCTCCATGGCCTGTCCTGCCTTTCTGGATTTTACACTTTTTTCAGATGGCCCTTTTGACCGGGGGGAAGTGAGACTTCATTGTAGTGCAGATTTCCTTTGCAAGCTTGCTTGGTTGGCCAAAAAGTGCGTATGCGTTTTTTCCTGAATATATTCAGGAAAAAACGCATACGCCCTTTTTGGCCAAGTGCATCACTGTGGACGTTCTGCCTCTTTTCCTATGCTTTACATGCAATTCCAGTCTACCTCCTGAAATCGGTTTCCTGCAATTCTGCCCCGCTTTCAAGTCCTCTTGGCAGCCTTACTCCAATATATTTTTGGACGATAGCTGTCATTTATAACTCTGCAGGTTTGTGAATGACAGTGCCCCTGAGCTCCTTTCTTCAACTCGCTTTCTTGTGAACTGGCCGCAACACCGCAGGATTGCTTCATGCCCTAGTGTGGTTCTGGCACCGCACGCTGAGCCTTTGGTTAATTATTCTTCCTGGTGGGAAATGAGAGTTAAATTTGCCCGTCCAGACACCTCCAGCTAGTCTCTCATTGGTTCTCCCTATTCCTGTTCATTTTCCGCAGAAATTGCAAACTAGGCCAAACAGGAGGTTAAAGGGACTGACTCTCCAAGTGGGGAGAGAGTAAGTAAAGCGTCTGGAATATTGCACCCGAGTACCAGGCGACGAAACCTGAGACACCTTTGAACACGTTTCCCAATCACACGGTGGATCATACTCTGGGTTCCACATGCATGTTTTAGCTGAAGGAAGAATCCCTTAAACCTGGAGAGTTGAGACCCATGGAATGGGTACCATGCAATATGGCTTCAAAGAGTATGCATTTGCTCACCGATCCTCACCAATCCTTTCACTGCTGCGTTTATTGCGCTGTACACACGCTTGATTCTCTTTCGCGGACATATAAATCCATAGGTTTTAAGATTCTTACTAGTCAGGTATATTCTTAGGCGTTTAATATGGGGTGTTGAGTCCACTTCGTTGAGCAAGGAGTAGCTCTTGTCTATTACATATTTGGCTTATGGAACGGTATCTGTGCTAATTTCAATCTCTGGTTTTATGCAGCACCCCAACTCACCTTTCCCCTTAAGCAAGCATAAGTTGGTTTTCTACATTTGAGACCCTGTTCTGTTTTGTAATTCAGTTCCTGTGTAGCCAAGTTTACATTCCGTGTAGTAGTGATATCTTATGATGTTTCTTTTTCTGTGTGACTTATTTCACTTAGAATCATCGTACCTGAATCCACTCATTATGCTGCTACGGGCCTGATGACATAGATTTCATTGCTGAGTGATATTGCATTGTACGTAAGTACCACAAATTCTTTATCCATTTTTCGCTTTCTGCGATATTGAACTTGTACCGTAAACGAGGTTCTTGTAAACAGAGCCGTCCCAAACTTTGGGGTGGCTGTGTCTTTTTGAATTTAATTTCCCTAAGCTATAGGACCATAAGTGGAAGTGCCCTAGGCTCTGTTGCTTTGTTTTTTAGATGTTTCAGGAAACACCATACACTTCTCCAGAGTGGCTGTTGGCAATTTACATCCCGCCCATCAGCATAACAAGGCTCCCAGTTCTCCATGGCCTGTCCTGCCTTTCTGGATTTTACACTTTTTTCAGATGGCCCTTTTGACCGGGGGACAGTG
This sequence comes from Grampus griseus, assembly GCF_964374135.1. NCBI lineage: Eukaryota > Metazoa > Chordata > Mammalia > Artiodactyla > Delphinidae > Grampus > Grampus griseus. The sequence goes on along the minus strand of NW_028132994.1, from coordinate 130,835 downwards.
AGACTTCATTGTAGTGCAGATTTCATTTGCAAGCTTGCTTGGTTGGCCAAAAAGGGCGTATGCGTTTTTTCCTGAATATATTCAGGAAAAAACGCATACGCCCTTTTTGGCCAAGTGCATCATTGTGGACGTTCTGCCTCTTTTCCTGTGCTTTACATGCAATTCCAGTCTACCTCCTGAAATCGGTTTTCTGCAATTCTGCCCCGCTTTCAAGTCCTCTTGGCAGCCTTACTTCAATATATTTTTGGACGATAGCTGTCATTTATAACTCTGCAGGTTTGTGAGTGACAGTGCCCCTGAGCTCCTTTCTTCAACTCGCTTTCTTGTGAGCTGGCCGCAACACCGCAGGATTGATTCAGGCCCTAGTGTGGTTCCGGCACGGCACGCTGAGCCTTTGGTTAATTCCTCTTCCTGGTGGGAAATGAGAGTTAAATTTGCCCGTCCAGACACCTCCAGCTAGTCTCTCATTGGTATTCCCTATTCCTGTTCATTTTCCGCAGAAATTGCAAACTGGGCCAAACAGGAGGTTAAAGGCACTGACTCTCCAAGTGGGGAGAGAGTTAGTAAAGCGTCTGGAATGTTGCACCCAAGTACCAGGGGACGAAAACTGAGACACCTTTGAACACGTTTCCCAATCACACGGTTTATCATAGGCTGGGTTCCACATGCATGTTTTAGCTGAAGGAAGAATCCCTTAAACCTGGAGAGTTGAGACCCGTGGAATGGGTACCATGCAATATGACTTCAAAGGGTCTGCATTTGCTCACCGATCCTCACCAATCCTATCACTGCTGCGTTTATGCCGCTGTACACACGCTTGATTCTCTTTCGGAGACATATAAATCCATAGGTTTTAAGATTCTTACTAGTCAGGTATATTCTTAGGCGTTTAATATGGGGTGTTGAGTCCACTTCGTTGAGCAAGGAGTAGCTCTTGTCTATTACATATTTGGCTTATGGAACGGTATCTGTGCTAATTTCAATCTGTGGTTTTATGCAGCACCCCAACTCACCTTTCCCCTTAAGCAAGCATAATTTGGTTTTCTACATTTGAGACGCTGTTCTGTTTTGTAATTCAGTTCCTGTGTAGCCAAGTTTACATTCCGTGTAGTAGTGATATCTTATGATGTTTCTTTTTCTCTGTGACTTATTTCACTTAGAATCATCGTACCTGAATCCACTCATTATGCTGCTACGGGCCTGATGACATAGATTTCATTGCTGAGTGATATTGCATTGTACGTAAGTACCACAACTTCTTTATCCATTTTTCGCTTTCTGCGATATTGAACTTGTACCGTAAACGAGGTTCTTGTAAACAGAGCCGTCCCGAACTTTGGGGTGGCTGTGTCTTTTTGATTTTAATTTCCCTAAGCTATAGGACCATAAGTGGAAGTGCCCTAGGCTCTGTTGCTTTGTTTTGTCGATGTTTCAGGAAACACCATACACTTCTCCAGAGTGGCTGTTGGCAATTTACATCCCGCCCATCAGCATAACAAGGCTCCCAGTTCTCCATGGCCTGTCCTGCCTTTCTGGATTTTACACTTTTTTCAGATGGCCCTTTTGACCGGGGGGCAGTGAGACTTCATTGTAGTGCAGATTTCCTTTGCAAGCTTGCTTGGTTGGCCAAAAAGGGCGTATGCGTTTTTTCCTGAATATATTCAGGAAAAAACGCATACGCCCTTTTTGGCCAAGTGCATCATTGTGGACGTTCTGCCTCTTTTCCTATGCTTTACATGCAATTCCAGTCTACCTCCTGAAATCGGTTTCCTGCAATTCTGCCCCGCTTTCAAGTCCTCTTGGCAGCCTTACTCCAATATATTTTTGGACGATAGCTGTCATTTATAACTCTGCAGGTTTGTGAATGACAGTGCCCCTGAGCTCCTTTCTTCAACTCGCTTTCTTGTGAGCTGGCCGCAACACCGCAGGATTGCTTCATGCCCTAGTGTGGTTCCGGCACCGCACGCTGAGCCTTTGGTTAATTCCTCTTCCTGGTGGGAAATGAGAGTTAAATTTGCCCGTCCAGACACCTCCAGCTAGTCTCTCATTGGTTCTCCCTATTCCTGTTCATTTTCCGCAGAAATTGCAAACTGGGCCAAACAGGAGGTTAAAGGCACTTACTCTCCAAGTGGGGAGAGAGTAAGTAAAGCGTCTGGAATGTTGCACCCGAGTACGAGGGGACGAAACCTGAGACACCTTTGAACACGTTTCCCAATCACACGGTGGATCATACTCTGGGTTCCACATGCATGTTTTAGCTGAAGGAAGAATCCCTTAAACCTGGAGAGTTGAGACCCATGGAATGGGTACCATGCAATATGGCTTCAAAGAGTATGCATTTGCTCACCGATCCTCACCAATCCTTTCACTGCTGCGTTTATTGCGCTGTACACACGCTTGATTCTCTTTCGGAGACATATAAATCCATAGGTTTTAAGATTCTTACTAGTCAGGTATATTCTTAGGCGTTTAATATGGGGTGTTGAGTCCACTTCGTTGAGCAAGGAGTAGCTCTTGTCTATTACATATTTGGCTTATGGAACGGTATCTGTGCTAATTTCAATCTCTGGTTTTATGCAGCACCCCAACTCACCTTTCCCCTTAAGCAAGCATAAGTTGGTTTTCTACATTTGAGACCCTGTTCTGTTTTGTAATTCAGTTCCTGTGTAGCCAAGTTTACATTCCGTGTAGTAGTGATATCTTATGATGTTTCTTTTTCTGTGTGACTTATTTCACTTAGAATCATCGTACCTGAATCCACTCATTATGCTGCTACGGGCCTGATGACATAGATTTCATTGCTGAGTGATATTGCATTGTACGTAAGTACCACAAATTCTTTATCCATTTTTCGCTTTCTGTGATATTGAACTTGTACCGTAAACGAGGTTCTTGTAAACAGAGCCGTCCCAAACTTTGGGGTGGCTGTGTCTTTTTGATTTTAATTTCCCTAAGCTATAGGACCATAAGTGGAAGAGCCCTAGGCTCTGTTGCTTTGTTTTTTAGATGTTTCAGGAAACACCATACACTTCTCCAGAGTGGCTGTTGGCAATTTACATCCCGCCCATCAGCATAACAAGGCTCCCAGTTCTCCATGGCCTGTCCTGCCTTTCTGTATTTTATACTTTTTTCAGATGGCCCTTTTGACCGGGGGGCAGTGAGACTTCATTGTAGTGCAGATTTCATTTGCAAGCTTGCTTGGTTGGCCAAAAAGGGCGTATGCGTTTTTTCCTGAATATATTCAGGAAAAAACGCATACGCCCTTTTTGGCCAAGTGCATCATTGTGGACGTTCTGCCTCTTTTCCTGTGCTTTACATGCAATTCCAGTCTACCTCCTGAAATCGGTTTCCTGCAATTCTGCCCCGCTTTCAAGTCCTCTTGGCAGCCTTACTTCAATATATTTTTGGACGATAGATGTCATTTATAACTCTGCATGTTTGTGAGTGACAGTGCCCCTGAGCTCCTTTCTTCAACTCGCTTTCTTGTGAGCTGTCCGCAACACCGCAGGATTGCTTCATGCGCTAGTGTGGTTCCGGCACCGCACACTGAGCCTTTGGTTAATTCCTCTTCCTGGTGGGCAATGAGAGTTAAATTTGCCCGTCCAGACACCTCCAGCTAGTCTCTCATTGGTTCTCCCTATTCCTGTTCATTTTCCGCAGAAATTGCAAACTGGGCCAAACAGGAGGTTAAAGGCACTGACTCTCCAAGTGGGGAGAGAGTTAGTAAAGCGTCTGGAATGTTGCACCCGAGTACCAGGGGACGAAAACTGAGACACCTTTGAACACGTTTCCCAATCACACGGTGGATCATACTCTGGGTTCCACATGCATGTTTTAGCTGAAGCAAGAATCCCTTAAACCTGGAGAGTTGAGACCCGTGGAATGGGTACCATGCAATATGACTTCAAAGGGTCTTCATTTGCTCACCGAACCTCTCCAATCCTATCACTGCTGCGTTTATGCCCCTGTACACACGCTTGATTCTCTTTCGGAGACATAGCAATCCATAGGTTTTAAGATACTTACTAGTCAGGTACATTCTTAGGCGTTTAATATGGGGTGTTGAGTCCATTTCCTTGAGCAAGGAGTAGCTCTTGTCTATTCCATATTTGGCTTAAGGAACTTTATCTGTGCTCATTTCAATCTCTGGTTTTATGCAGCACCCCAACTCACCTTTCCCCTTAAGCAAGCATATGTTGGTTTTCTAAATTTGAGACCCTGTTCTGTTTTGTAATCCAGTTCCTGTGTAGCCAAGTTTACATTCCATGTATTAGTGATATCTTATGATGTTTCTTTTTCTGTGTGACTTATTTCAGTTAGAATCATCATACCTGAATCCACTCATTATGCTGCTACGGGCCTGATGACATAGATGTCATTGCTGAGTGATATGGTATTGTACGTAAGTACCACAACTTCTTTATCCATTTTTCACTTTCTGCAATTTTGAACTTGTACCGTAAACGAGGTTCTTGTAAACAGAGCCGTCCCAAACTTTGGGGTGGCTGTGTCTTTTTGATTTTCATTTCCCTAAGCTATAGGACCATAAGTGGAAGTGCCCTAGGCTCTGTTGCTTTGTTTTTTAGATGTTTCAGGAAACACCATACACTTCTCCAGAGTGGCTGTTGGCAATTTACATCCCGCCCATCAGCATAACAAGGCTCCCTGTTCTCCAAGGCCTGTCCTGCCTTTCTGGATTTTACACTTTTTTCAGATGGCCCTTTTGACCGAGGGGAAGTGAGATTTCATTGTAGTGCAGATTTCCTTTGCAAGCTTGCTTGGTTGGCCAGAAAGGGCGTATGCGTTTTTTCCTGAATATATTCAGGAAAAAACGCATACGTCCTTTTTGGCCAAGTGCATCATTGTGGACGTTCTGCCTCTTTTCCTATGCTTTAAATGCAATTCCAGTCTACCTCCTGAAATCGGTTTCCTGCAATTCTGCCCCGCTTTCAAGTCCTCTTGGCAGCCTTACTTCAGTATATTTTTGGACGATAGCTGACATTTATAACTCTGCAGGTTTGTGAATTACAGTGCCCCAGAGCTCCTTTCTTCAACTCGCTTTCTTGTGAGCTGGCCGCAACACCGCAGGATTGCTTCAGGCCCTAATCTGGTTCCGGCACGGCACGCTGAGCCTTTGCTTAATTCCTCTTCCTGGTGGGAAATGAGAGTTAAATTTGCCCCTGCAGACACCTCCAGCTAGTCTCTCATTGGTTCTCCCTATTCCTGTTCATCTTCCGCAGAAATTGCAAACTGGGCCAAACAGGAGGTTAAAGGCACTGACTCTCCAAGTCGGGAGAGTGTTAGTAAAGCGTCTGGAATGTTGCACCCGAGTACCAGGGGACGAGAACGGAGACATATTTGAACACGTCTCCCGATCACACGGTTGATCATACTCTGGGTTTCACATGCATGTTTTAGCTGAAGGAAGAATCCCTTAAACCTGGAGAGTTGAGACCCGTGGAATCGGTACCATGCAATATGATTTCAAAGGGTCTTCATTTGCTCACGGAACCTCTCCAATCCTATCACTGCTGCGTTTATGCCCCTGTACACACGCTTGATTCTCTTTCGGAGACATAGCAATCCATAGGTTTTACGATACTTACTAGTCAGGTACATTCTTAGGCGTTTAATATGGGGTGTTGAGTCCATTTCGTTGAGCAAGGAGTAGCTCTTGTCTATTCCATATTTGGCTTAAGGAACTTTATCTGTGCTCATTTCAATCTCTGGTTTTATGCAGCACCCCAACTCACCTTTCCCCTTAAGCAAGCATATGTTGGTTTTCTAAATTTGAGACCCTGTTCTGTTTTGTAATCCAGTTCCTGTGTAGCCAAGTTTACATTCCGTGTATTAGTGATATCTTATGATGTTTCTTTTTCTGTGTGACTTATTTCAGTTAGAATCATCATACCTGAATGCACTCATTGTGCTGCTACGGGCCTGATGACATAGATGTCATTGCTGAGTGATATTGTATTGTACGTAAGTACCACAACTTCTTCATCCATTTTTCACTTTCTGCGATATTGAACTTGTACCTTAAACGAGGTTCTTGTAAACAGAGCCGTCCCAAACTTTGGGGTGGCTGTGTCTTTTTGATTTTCATTTCCCTAAGCTATAGGACCATAAGTGGAAGTGCCCTAGGCTCTGTTGCTTTGTTTTTTAGATGTTTCAGGAAACACCATACACTTCTCCCGAGTGGCTGTTGGCAATTTACATCCCGCCCATCAGCATAACAAGGCTCCCAGTTCTCCATGGCCTGTCCTGCCTTTCTGGATTTTACACTTTTTACAGATGGCCGTTTTGACCGGGGGGAAGTGAGACTTCATTGTAGTGCAGATTTCCTTTGCAAGGTTGCTTGGTTGGCCAAAAAGGGCGTATGCGTTTTTTCCTGAATATATTCAGGAAAAAACGCATACGCCCTTTTTGGCCAAGTGCATCATTGTGGACGTTCTGCCTCTTTTCCTATGCTTTAAATGCAATTCCAGTATACCTCCTGAAATCGGTTTCCTGCAATTCTGCCCCGCTTTCAAGTCCTCTTGGCAGCCTTACTTCAGTATATTTTTGGACGATAGCTGTCATTTATAACTCTGCAGGTTTGTGAATTACAGTGCCCCTGAGCTCCTTTCTTCAACTCGCTTTCTTGTGAGCTGGCCGCAACACCGCAGGATTGCTTCAGGCCCTAATCTGGTTCCGGCACGGCACGCTGAGCCTTTGCTTAATTCCTCTTCCTGGTGGGAAATGAGAGTTAAATTTGCCCGTCCAGACACCTCCAGCTAGTCTCTCATTCGTTATCCCTATTCCTGTTCATCTTCCGCAGAAATTGCAAACTGGGCCAAACAGGAGGTTAAAGGCACTGACTCTCCAAGTCGGGAGAGTGTTAGTAAACCGTCTGGAATGTTGCACCCGAGTACCAGGGGACGAGAACGGAGACATATTTGAAGACGTCTCCCGATCACACGGTTGATCATACTCTGGGTTCCACATGCATGTTTTAGCTGAAGGAAGAATCCCTTAAACCTGGAGAGTTGAGACCCGTGGAATGGGTACCATGCAATATGACTTCAAAGGGTCCTCATTTGCTCAGCGAACCTCTCCAATCCTATCACTGCTGCGTTTATGCCCCTGTACACACGCTTGATTCTCTTTCGGAGACATAGCAATCCATAGGTTTTAAGATACTTACTAGTCAGGTACATTCTTAGGTGTTTAATACGGGGTGTTGAGTCCATTTCGTTGAGCAAGGAGTAGCTCTTGTCTATTCCATATTTAGCTTAAGGAACTTTATCTGTGCTCATTTCAATCTCTGGTTTTATGTAGCACCCCAACTCACCTTTCCCCTTAAGCAAGCATAAGTTGGTTTTCTAAATTTTAGACCCTGTTCTGTTTGTAATCCAATTCCTGTGTAGCCAAGTTTACTTTCCATGTATTAGTGATATCTTATGATGTTTCTTTTTCTGTGTGACTTCTTTCAGTTAGAATCATCATACCTGAATGCACTCATTATGCTGCTACGGGCCTGATGACATAGATCTCTTTGCTGAGTGATATTGCATTGTACGTAAGTACCACAACTTCTTCATCCATTTTTCACTTTCTGCGATATTGAACTTGTACCGTAAACGAGGTTCTTGTAAACAGAGCCGTCCCAAACTTTGGGGTGGCTGTGTCTTTTTGATTTTCATTTCCCTAAGCTATAGGACCATAAGTGGAAGTGCCCTAGGCTCTGTTGCTTTGTTTTTTAGATGTTTCAGGAAACACCATACACTTCTCCGGAGTGGCTGTTGGCAATTTACATCCCGCCCATCAGCATAACAAGGCTCCCAGTTCTCCATGGCCTGTCCTGCCTTTCTGGATTTTACACTTTTTTCAGATGGCCCTTTTGACCGGGGGGAAGTGAGACTTATTGTAGTGCAGATTTCCTTTGCAAGCTTGCTTGGTTGGCCAAAAAGGGCGTATGCGTTTTTTCGTGAATATATTCAGGAAAAAACACATACGCCCTTTTTGGCCAAGTGCATCATTGTGGACGTTCTGCCTCTTTTCCTATGCTTTAAATTCAATTCCTGTCTACCTCCTGAAATCGGTTTCCTGCAATTCTGCCCCGCTTTCAAGTCCTCTTGGCAGCGTTACTTCAGTATATTTTTGGACGATAGCTGTCATTTATAACTCTGCAGGTTTGTGAATTACAGTGCCCCTGAGCTCCTTTCTTCAACTCGCTTTCTTGTGAGCTGGTCGCAACACCGCAGGATTGCTTCAGGCCCTAATCTGGTTCCGGCACGGCACGCTGAGCCTTTGCTTAATTCCTCTTCCTGGTGGGAAATGAGAGTTAAATTTGCCCGTCCAGACACCTCCAGCTAGTCTCTCATTGGTTCTCCCTATTCCTGTTCATCTTCCGCAGAAATTGCAAACTGGGCCAAACAGGAGGTTAAAGGCACTGACTCTCCAAGTCGGGAGAGTGTTAGTAAAGCGTCTGGAATGTTGCACCCGAGTACCAGGGGACGAGAACGGAGACATATTTGAAGACGTCTCCCGATCACACGGTTGATCATACTCTGGGTTCCACATGCATGTTTTAGCTGAAGGAAGAATCCCTTAAACCTGGAGAGTTGAGACCCGTGGAATGGGTACCATGCAATATGACTTCAAAGGGTCTTCATTTGCTCACCAAACCTCTCCAATCCTATCACTGCTGCGTTTATGCCCCTGTACACACGCTTGATTCTCTTTCGGAGACATAGCAATCCATAGGTTTTACGATACTTACTAGTCAGGTACATTCTTAGGCGTTTAATATGGGGTGTTGAGTCCACTTCGTTGAGCAAGGAGTAGCTCTTGTCTATTACATATTTGGCTTATGGAACGGTATCTGTGCTAATTTCAATCTCTGGTTTTATGCAGCACCCCAACTCACCTTTCCCCTTAAGCAAGCATAAGTTGGTTTTCTACATTTGAGACCCTGTTCTGTTTTGTAATTCAGTTCCTGTGTAGCCAAGTTTACATTCCGTGTAGTAGTGATATCTTATGATGTTTCTTTTTCTGTGTGACTTATTTCACTTAGAATCATCGTACCTGAATCCACTCATTATGCTGCTACGGGCCTGATGACATAGATTTCATTGCTGAGTGATATTGCATTGTACGTAAGTACCACAAATTCTTTATCCATTTTTCGCTTTCTGTGATATTGAACTTGTACCGTAAACGAGGTTCTTGTAAACAGAGCCGTCCCAAACTTTGGGGTGGCTGTGTCTTTTTGATTTTAATTTCCCTAAGCTATAGGACCATAAGTGGAAGAGCCCTAGGCTCTGTTGCTTTGTTTTTTAGATGTTTCAGGAAACACCATACACTTCTCCAGAGTGGCTGTTGGCAATTTACATCCCGCCCATCAGCATAACAAGGCTCCCAGTTCTCCATGGCCTGTCCTGCCTTTCTGTATTTTATACTTTTTTCAGATGGCCCTTTTGACCGGGGGGCAGTGAGACTTCATTGTAGTGCAGATTTCATTTGCAAGCTTGCTTGGTTGGCCAAAAAGGGCGTATGCGTTTTTTCCTGAATATATTCAGGAAAAAACGCATACGCCCTTTTTGGCCAAGTGCATCATTGTGGACGTTCTGCCTCTTTTCCTGTGCTTTACATGCAATTCCAGTCTACCTCCTGAAATCGGTTTCCTGCAATTCTGCCCCGCTTTCAAGTCCTCTTGGCAGCCTTACTTCAATATATTTTTGGACGATAGATGTCATTTATAACTCTGCATGTTTGTGAGTGACAGTGCCCCTGAGCTCCTTTCTTCAACTCGCTTTCTTGTGAGCTGTCCGCAACACCGCAGGATTGCTTCATGCGCTAGTGTGGTTCCGGCACCGCACACTGAGCCTTTGGTTAATTCCTCTTCCTGGTGGGCAATGAGAGTTAAATTTGCCCGTCCAGACACCTCCAGCTAGTCTCTCATTGGTTCTCCCTATTCCTGTTCATTTTCCGCAGAAATTGCAAACTGGGCCAAACAGGAGGTTAAAGGCACTGACTCTCCAAGTGGGGAGAGAGTTAGTAAAGCGTCTGGAATGTTGCACCCGAGTACCAGGGGACGAAAACTGAGACACCTTTGAACACGTTTCCCAATCACACGGTGGATCATACTCTGGGTTCCACATGCATGTTTTAGCTGAAGCAAGAATCCCTTAAACCTGGAGAGTTGAGACCCGTGGAATGGGTACCATGCAATATGACTTCAAAGGGTCTTCATTTGCTCACCGAACCTCTCCAATCCTATCACTGCTGCGTTTATGCCCCTGTACACACGCTTGATTCTCTTTCGGAGACATAGCAATCCATAGGTTTTAAGATACTTACTAGTCAGGTACATTCTTAGGCGTTTAATATGGGGTGTTGAGTCCATTTCCTTGAGCAAGGAGTAGCTCTTGTCTATTCCATATTTGGCTTAAGGAACTTTATCTGTGCTCATTTCAATCTCTGGTTTTATGCAGCACCCCAACTCACCTTTCCCCTTAAGCAAGCATATGTTGGTTTTCTAAATTTGAGACCCTGTTCTGTTTTGTAATCCAGTTCCTGTGTAGCCAAGTTTACATTCCATGTATTAGTGATATCTTATGATGTTTCTTTTTCTGTGTGACTTATTTCAGTTAGAATCATCATACCTGAATCCACTCATTATGCTGCTACGGGCCTGATGACATAGATGTCATTGCTGAGTGATATGGTATTGTACGTAAGTACCACAACTTCTTTATCCATTTTTCACTTTCTGCAATTTTGAACTTGTACCGTAAACGAGGTTCTTGTAAACAGAGCCGTCCCAAACTTTGGGGTGGCTGTGTCTTTTTGATTTTCATTTCCCTAAGCTATAGGACCATAAGTGGAAGTGCCCTAGGCTCTGTTGCTTTGTTTTTTAGATGTTTCAGGAAACACCATACACTTCTCCAGAGTGGCTGTTGGCAATTTACATCCCGCCCATCAGCATAACAAGGCTCCCTGTTCTCCAAGGCCTGTCCTGCCTTTCTGGATTTTACACTTTTTTCAGATGGCCCTTTTGACCGAGGGGAAGTGAGATTTCATTGTAGTGCAGATTTCCTTTGCAAGCTTGCTTGGTTGGCCAGAAAGGGCGTATGCGTTTTTTCCTGAATATATTCAGGAAAAAACGCATACGTCCTTTTTGGCCAAGTGCATCATTGTGGACGTTCTGCCTCTTTTCCTATGCTTTAAATGCAATTCCAGTCTACCTCCTGAAATCGGTTTCCTGCAATTCTGCCCCGCTTTCAAGTCCTCTTGGCAGCCTTACTTCAGTATATTTTTGGACGATAGCTGACATTTATAACTCTGCAGGTTTGTGAATTACAGTGCCCCAGAGCTCCTTTCTTCAACTCGCTTTCTTGTGAGCTGGCCGCAACACCGCAGGATTGCTTCAGGCCCTAATCTGGTTCCGGCACGGCACGCTGAGCCTTTGCTTAATATCTCTTCCTGGTGGGAAATGAGAGTTAAATTTGCCCCTGCAGACACCTCCAGCTAGTCTCTCATTGGTTCTCCCTATTCCTGTTCATCTTCCGCAGAAATTGCAAACTGGGCCAAACAGGAGGTTAAAGGCACTGACTCTCCAAGTCGGGAGAGTGTTAGTAAAGCGTCTGGAATGTTGCACCCGAGTACCAGGGGACGAGAACGGAGACATATTTGAACACGTCTCCCGATCACACGGTTGATCATACTCTGGGTTCCACATGCATGTTTTAGCTGAAGGAAGAATCCCTTAAACCTGGAGAGTTGAGACCCGTGGAATCGGTACCATGCAATATGATTTCAAAGGGTCTTCATTTGCTCACGGAACCTCTCCAATCCTATCACTGCTGCGTTTATGCCCCTGTACACACGCTTGATTCTCTTTCGGAGACATAGCAATCCATAGGTTTTACGATACTTACTAGTCAGGTACATTCTTAGGCGTTTAATATGGGGTGTTGAGTCCATTTCGTTGAGCAAGGAGTAGCTCTTGTCTATTCCATATTTGGCTTAAGGAACTTTATCTGTGCTCATTTCAATCTCTGGTTTTATGCAGCACCCCAACTCACCTTTCCCCTTAAGCAAGCATATGTTGGTTTTCTAAATTTGAGACCCTGTTCTGTTTTGTAATCCAGTTCCTGTGTAGCCAAGTTTACATTCCGTGTATTAGTGATATCTTATGATGTTTCTTTTTCTGTGTGACTTATTTCAGTTAGAATCATCATACCTGAATGCACTCATTGTGCTGCTACGGGCCTGATGACATAGATGTCATTGCTGAGTGATATTGTATTGTACGTAAGTACCACAACTTCTTCATCCATTTTTCACTTTCTGCGATATTGAACTTGTACCTTAAACGAGGTTCTTGTAAACAGAGCCGTCCCAAACTTTGGGGTGGCTGTGTCTTTTTGATTTTCATTTCCCTAAGCTATAGGACCATAAGTGGAAGTGCCCTAGGCTCTGTTGCTTTGTTTTTTAGATGTTTCAGGAAACACCATACACTTCTCCCGAGTGGCTGTTGGCAATTTACATCCCGCCCATCAGCATAACAAGGCTCCCAGTTCTCCATGGCCTGTCCTGCCTTTCTGGATTTTACACTTTTTACAGATGGCCGTTTTGACCGGGGGGAAGTGAGACTTCATTGTAGTGCAGATTTCCTTTGCAAGGTTGCTTGGTTGGCCAAAAAGGGCGTATGCGTTTTTTCCTGAATATATTCAGGAAAAAACGCATACGCCCTTTTTGGCCAAGTGCATCATTGTGGACGTTCTGCCTCTTTTCCTATGCTTTAAATGCAATTCCAGTATACCTCCTGAAATCGGTTTCCTGCAATTCTGCCCCGCTTTCAAGTCCTCTTGGCAGCCTTACTTCAGTATATTTTTGGACGATAGCTGTCATTTATAACTCTGCAGGTTTGTGAATTACAGTGCCCCTGAGCTCCTTTCTTCAACTCGCTTTCTTGTGAGCTGGCCGCAACACCGCAGGATTGCTTCAGGCCCTAATCTGGTTCCGGCACGGCACGCTGAGCCTTTGCTTAATTCCTCTTCCTGGTGGGAAATGAGAGTTAAATTTGCCCGTCCAGACACCTCCAGCTAGTCTCTCATTCGTTATCCCTATTCCTGTTCATCTTCCGCAGAAATTGCAAACTGGGCCAAACAGGAGGTTAAAGGCACTGACTCTCCAAGTCGGGAGAGTGTTAGTAAACCGTCTGGAATGTTGCACCCGAGTACCAGGGGACGAGAACGGAGACATATTTGAAGACGTCTCCCGATCACACGGTTGATCATACTCTGGGTTCCACATGCATGTTTTAGCTGAAGGAAGAATCCCTTAAACCTGGAGAGTTGAGACCCGTGGAATGGGTACCATGCAATATGACTTCAAAGGGTCCTCATTTGCTCAGCGAACCTCTCCAATCCTATCACTGCTGCGTTTATGCCCCTGTACACACGCTTGATTCTCTTTCGGAGACATAGCAATCCATAGGTTTTAAGATACTTACTAGTCAGGTACATTCTTAGGTGTTTAATACGGGGTGTTGAGTCCATTTCGTTGAGCAAGGAGTAGCTCTTGTCTATTCCATATTTAGCTTAAGGAACTTTATCTGTGCTCATTTCAATCTCTGGTTTTATGTAGCACCCCAACTCACCTTTCCCCTTAAGCAAGCATAAGTTGGTTTTCTAAATTTTAGACCCTGTTCTGTTTGTAATCCAATTCCTGTGTAGCCAAGTTTACTTTCCATGTATTAGTGATATCTTATGATGTTTCTTTTTCTGTGTGACTTCTTTCAGTTAGAATCATCATACCTGAATGCACTCATTATGCTGCTACGGGCCTGATGACATAGATCTCTTTGCTGAGTGATATTGCATTGTACGTAAGTACCACAACTTCTTCATCCATTTTTCACTTTCTGCGATATTGAACTTGTACCGTAAACGAGGTTCTTGTAAACAGAGCCGTCCCAAACTTTGGGGTGGCTGTGTCTTTTTGATTTTCATTTCCCTAAGCTATAGGACCATAAGTGGAAGTGCCCTAGGCTCTGTTGCTTTGTTTTTTAGATGTTTCAGGAAACACCATACACTTCTCCGGAGTGGCTGTTGGCAATTTACATCCCGCCCATCAGCATAACAAGGCTCCCAGTTCTCCATGGCCTGTCCTGCCTTTCTGGATTTTACACTTTTTTCAGATGGCCCTTTTGACCGGGGGGAAGTGAGACTTATTGTAGTGCAGATTTCCTTTGCAAGCTTGCTTGGTTGGCCAAAAAGGGCGTATGCGTTTTTTCGTGAATATATTCAGGAAAAAACACATACGCCCTTTTTGGCCAAGTGCATCATTGTGGACGTTCTGCCTCTTTTCCTATGCTTTAAATTCAATTCCTGTCTACCTCCTGAAATCGGTTTCCTGCAATTCTGCCCCGCTTTCAAGTCCTCTTGGCAGCGTTACTTCAGTATATTTTTGGACGATAGCTGTCATTTATAACTCTGCAGGTTTGTGAATTACAGTGCCCCTGAGCTCCTTTCTTCAACTCGCTTTCTTGTGAGCTGGTCGCAACACCGCAGGATTGCTTCAGGCCCTAATCTGGTTCCGGCACGGCACGCTGAGCCTTTGCTTAATTCCTCTTCCTGGTGGGAAATGAGAGTTAAATTTGCCCGTCCAGACACCTCCAGCTAGTCTCTCATTGGTTCTCCCTATTCCTGTTCATCTTCCGCAGAAATTGCAAACTGGGCCAAACAGGAGGTTAAAGGCACTGACTCTCCAAGTCGGGAGAGTGTTAGTAAAGCGTCTGGAATGTTGCACCCGAGTACCAGGGGACGAGAACGGAGACATATTTGAAGACGTCTCCCGATCACACGGTTGATCATACTCTGGGTTCCACATGCATGTTTTAGCTGAAGGAAGAATCCCTTAAACCTGGAGAGTTGAGACCCGTGGAATGGGTACCATGCAATATGACTTCAAAGGGTCTTCATTTGCTCACCAAACCTCTCCAATCCTATCACTGCTGCGTTTATGCCCCTGTACACACGCTTGATTCTCTTTCGGAGACATAGCAATCCATAGGTTTTACGATACTTACTAGTCAGGTACATTCTTAGGCGTTTAATATGGGGTGTTGAGTCCATTTCGTTGAGCAAGGAGTAGCTCTTGTCTATTCCATATTTGGCTTAAGGAACTTTATCTGTGCTAATTTCAATCTGTGGTTTTATGCAGCACCCCAACTCACCTTTCCCCTTAAGCAAGCATAAGTTGGTTTTCTAAATTTGAGACCCTGTTCTGTTTTGTAATCCAGTTCCTGTGTAGCCAAGTTTACATTCCGTGTATTAGTGATATCTTATGATGTTTCTTTTTCTGTGTGACTTATTTCAGTTAGAATCATCATACCTGAATGCACTCATTATGCTGCTACGGGCCTGATGACATAGATGTCATTGCTGAGTGATATTGCATTGTACTTAAGTACCACAACTTCTTCATCCATTTTTCACTTTCTGCGATATTGCACTTGTACCGTAAACGAGGTTCTTGTAAACAGAGCCATCCCAAACTTTGGGGTGGCTGTGTCTTTTTGATTTTCATTTCCCTAAGCTATAGGACCATAAGTGGAAGTGCCCTAGGCTCTGTTGCTTTGTTTTTTAGATGTTTCAGGAAACACCATACACTTCTCCCGAGTGGCTGTTGGCAATTTACATCCCACCCATCAGCATAACAAGGCTCCCAGTTCTCCATGGCCTGTCCTGCCTTTCTGGATTTTACACTTTTTTCAGATGGCCCTTTTGACCGGGGGGAAGTGAGACTTATTGTAGTGCAGATTTCCTTTGCAAGCTTGCTTGGTTGGCCAAAAAGGGCGTATGCGTTTTTTCCTGAATATATTCAGGAAAAAACATACGCCCTTTTTGGCCAAGTGCATCATTGTGGACGTTCTGCCTCTTTTCCTATGCTTTAAATGCAATTCCAGTCTACCTCCTGAAATCGGTTTCCTGCAATTCTGCCCCGCTTTCAAGTCCTCTTGGCAGCCTTACTTCAGTATATTTTTGGACGATAGCTGACATTTATAACTCTGCAGGTTTGTGAATTACAGTGCCCCAGAGCTCCTTTCTTCAACTCGCTTTCTTGTGAGCTGGCCGCAACACCGCAGGATTGCTTCAGGCCCTAATCTGGTTCCGGCACGGCACGCTGAGCCTTTGGTTAATTCCTCTTCCTGGTGGGAAATGAGAGTTCAATTTGCCCTTCCAGACACCTCCAGCTAGTCTCTCATTGGTTCTCCCTATTCCTGTTCATCTTCCGCAGAAATTGCAAACTGGGCCAAACAGGAGGTTAAAGGCACTGACTCTCAAAGTCGGGAGAGTGTTAGTAAAGCGTCTGGAATGTTGCACCCGAGTACCAGGGGACGAGAACGGAGACATATTTGAAGACGTCTCCGATCACACGGTTGATCATACTCTGGGTTCCACATGCATGTTTTAGCTGAAGGAAGAATCCCTTAAACCTGGAGAGTTGAGACCCGTGGAATGGGTACCATGCAATATGACTTCAAAGGGTCTTCATTTGCTCACCGAACCTCTGCAATCCTATCACTGCTGCGTTTATGCCCCTGTACACACGCTTGATTCTCTTTCGGAGACATAGCAATCCATAGGTTTTACGATACTTACTAGTCAGGTACATTCTTAGGCGTTTAATATGGGGTGTTGAGTCCATTTCGTTGAGCAAGGAGTAGCTCTTGTCTATTCCATATTTGGCTTAAGGAACTTTATCTGTGCTCATTTCAATCTCTGGTTTTATGCAGCACCCAAACTCACCTTTCTCCTTAAGCAAGCATAAGTTGGTTTTCTAAATTTGAGACCCTGTTCTGTTTGTAATCCAATTCCTGTGTAGCCAAGTTTACTTTCCGTGTATTAGTGATATCTTATGATGTTTCTTTTTCTGTGTGACATCTTTCAGTTAGAATCATCATACCTGAATCCACTCATTATGCTGCTACGGGCCTGATGACATAGATGTCATTGCTGAGTGATATTGCATTGTACGTAAGTACCACAACTTCTTCATCCATTTTTCACTTTCTGCGATATTGAACTTGTACCTTAAACGAGGTTCTTGTAAACAGAGCCGTCCCAAACTTTGGGGTGGCTGTGTCTTTTTGATTTTCATTTCCCTAAGCTATAGGACCATAAGTGGAAGTGCCCTAGGCTCTGTTGCTTTGTTTTTTAGATGTTTCAGGAAACACCATACACTTCTCCCGAGTGGCTGTTGGCAATTTACATCCCGCCCATCAGCATAACAAGGCTCCCAGTTCTCCATGGCCTGTCCTGCCTTTCTGGATTTTACACTTTTTTCAGATGGCCCTTTTGACCGGGGGGAAGTGAGACTTATTGTAGTGCAGATTTCCTTTGCAAGCTTGCTTGGTTGGCCAAAAAGGGCGTATGCGTTTTTTCCTGAATATATTCAGGAAAAAACGCATACGCCCTTTTTGGCCAAGTGCATCATTGTGGACGTTCTGCCTCTTTTCCTATGCTTTAAATGCAATTCCAGTCTACCTCCTGAAATCGGTTTCCTGCAATTCTGCCCCGCTTTCAAGTCCTCTTGGCAGCCTTACTTCAGTATATTTTTGGACGATAGCTGTCATTTATAACTCTGCAAGTTTGTGAATTACAGTGCCCCTGAGCTCCTTTCTTCAACTCGCTTTCTTGTGAGCTGGTCGCAACACCGCAGGATTGCTTCAGGCCCTAATCTGGTTCCGGCACGGCACGCTGAGCCTTTGCTTAATTCCTCTTCCTGGTGGGAAATGAGAGTTAAATTTGCCCGTCCAGACACCTCCAGCTAGTCTCTCATTGGTTCTCCCTATTCCTGTTCATCTTCCGCAGAAATTGCAAACTGGGCCAAACAGGAGGTTAAAGGCACTGACTCTCCAAGTCGGGAGAGTGTTAGTAAAGCGTCTGGAATGTTGCACCCGAGTACCAGGGGATGAGAACGGAGACATATTTGAAGACGTCTCCCGATCACACGGTTGATCATACTCTGGGTTCCACATGCATGTTTTAGCTGAAGGAAGAATCCCTTAAACCTGGAGAGTTGAGACCCGTGGAATGGGTACCATGCAATATGACTTCAAAGGGTCTTCATTTGCTCACCGAACCTCTCCAATCCTATCACTGCTGCGTTTATGCCCCTGTACACACGCTTGATTCTCTTTCGGAGACATAGCAATCCATAGGTTTTACGATACTTACTAGTCAGGTACATTCTTAGGCGTTTAATATGGGGTGTTGAGTCCATTTCGTTGAGCAAGGAGTAGCTCTTGTCTATTCCATATTTGGCTTAAGGAACTTTATCTGTGCTCATTTCAATCTCTGGTTTTATGCAGCACCCCAACTCACCTTTCCCCTTAAGCAAGCATATGTTGGTTTTCTAAATTTGAGACCCTGTTCTGTTTTGTAATCCAGTTCCTGTGTAGCCAAGTTTACATTCCGTGTATTAGTGATATCTTATGATGTTTCTTTTTCTGTGTGACTTATTTCAGTTAGAATCATCATACCTGAATGCACTCATTATGCTGCTACGGGCCTGATGACATAGATGTCATTGCTGAGTGATATTGTATTGTACGTAAGTACCACAACTTCTTCATCCATTTTTCACTTTCTGCGATATTGCACTTGTACCGTAAACGAGGTTCTTGTAAACAGAGCCGTCCCAAACTTTGGGGTGGCTGTGTCTTTTTGATTTTCATTTCCCTAAGCTATAGGACCATAAGTGGAAGTGCCCTAGGCTCTGTTGCTTTGTTTTTTAGATGTTTCAGGAAACACCATACACTTCTCCCGAGTGGCTGTTGGCAATTTACATCCCGCCCATCAGCATAACAAGGCTCCCAGTTCTCCATGGCCTGTCCTGCCTTTCTGGATTTTACACTTTTTTCAGATGGCCCTTTTGACCGGGGGGAAGTGAGACTTATTGTAGTGCAGATTTCCTTTGCAAGCTTGCTTGGTTGGCCAAAAAGGGCGTATGCGTTTTTTCCTGAATATATTCAGGAAAAAACATACGCCCTTTTTGGCCAAGTGCATCATTGTGGACGTTCTGCCTCTTTTCCTATGCTTTAAATGCAATTCCAGTCTACCTCCTGAAATCGGTTTCCTGCAATTCTGCCCCGCTTTCAAGTCCTCTTGGCAGCCTTACTTCAGTATATTTTTGGACGATAGCTGACATTTATAACTCTGCAGGTTTGTGAATTACAGTGCCCCAGAGCTCCTTTCTTCAACTCGCTTTCTTGTGAGCTGGCCGCAACACCGCAGGATTGCTTCAGGCCCTAATCTGGTTCCGGCACGGCACGCTGAGCCTTTGGTTAATTCCTCTTCCTGGTGGGAAATGAGAGTTAAATTTGCCCGTCCAGACACCTCCAGCTAGTCTCTCATTGGTTCTCCCTATTCCTGTTCATCTTCCGCAGAAATTGCAAACTGGGCCAAACAGGAGGTTAAAGGCACTGACTCTCAAAGTCGGGAGAGTGTTAGTAAAGCGTCTGGAATGTTGCACCCGAGTACCAGGGGACGAGAACGGAGACATATTTGAAGACGTCTCCGATCACACGGTTGATCATACTCTGGGTTCCACATGCATGTTTTAGCTGAAGGAAGAATCCCTTAAACCTGGAGAGTTGAGACCCGTGGAATGGGTACCATGCAATATGACTTCAAAGGGTCTTCATTTGCTCACCGAACCTCTGCAATCCTATCACTGCTGCGTTTATGCCCCTGTACACACGCTTGATTCTCTTTCGGAGACATAGCAATCCATAGGTTTTACGATACTTACTAGTCAGGTACATTCTTAGGCGTTTAATATGGGGTGTTGAGTCCATTTCGTTGAGCAAGGAGTAGCTCTTGTCTATTCCATATTTGGCTTAAGGAACTTTATCTGTGCTCATTTCAATCGCTGGTTTTATGCAGCACCCCAACTCACCTTTCTCCTTAAGCAAGCATAAGGTGGTTTTCTAAATTTGAGACCCTGTTCTGTTTGTAATCCAATTCCTGTGTAGCCAAGTTTACTTTCCGTGTATTAGTGATATCTTATGATGTTTCTTTTTCTGTGTGACATCTTTCAGTTAGAATCATCATACCTGAATCCACTCATTATGCTGCTATGGGCCTGATGACATAGATGTCATTGCTGAGTGATATTGCATTGTACGTAAGTACCACAACTTCTTCATCCATTTTTCACTTTCTGCGATATTGAACTTGTACCTTAAACGAGGTTCTTGTAAACAGAGCCGTCCCAAACTTTGGGGTGGCTGTGTCTTTTTGATTTTCATTTCCCTAAGCTATAGGACCATAAGTGGAAGTGCCCTAGGCTCTGTTGCTTTGTTTTTTAGATGTTTCAGGAAACACCATACACTTCTCCCGAGTGGCTGTTGGCAATTTACATCCCGCCCATCAGCATAACAAGGCTCCCAGTTCTCCATGGCCTGTCCTGCCTTTCTGGATTTTACACTTTTTTCAGATGGCCCTTTTGACCGGGGGGCAGTGAGACTTATTGTAGTGCAGATTTCCTTTGCAAGCTTGCTTGGTTGGCCAAAAAGGGCGTATGCGTTTTTTCCTGAATATATTCAGGAAAAAACGCATACGCCCTTTTTGGCCAAGTGCATCATTGTGGACGTTCTGCCTCTTTTCCTATGCTTTAAATGCAATTCCAGTCTACCTCCTGAAATCGGTTTCCTGCAATTCTGCCCCGCTTTCAAGTCCTCTTGGCAGCCTTACTTCAGTATATTTTTGGACGATAGCTGTCATTTATAACTCTGCAAGTTTGTGAATTACAGTGCCCCTGAGCTCCTTTCTTCAACTCGCTTTCTTGTGAGCTGGCCGCAACACCGCAGGATTGCTTCAGGCCCTAATCTGGTTACGGCACGGCACTCTGAGCCTTTGCTTAATTCCTCTTCCTGGTGGGAAATGAGAGTTAAATTTGCTCGTCCAGACACCTCCAGCTAGTCTCTCAGTCGTTCTCCCTATTCCTGTTCATCTTCCGCAGAAATTGCAAACTGGGCCAAACAGGAGATTAAAGGCACTGACTCTCCAAGTCGGGAGAGTGTTAGTAAACCGTCTGGAATGTTGCACCCGAGTACCAGGGGACGAGAACGGAGACATATTTGAAGACGTCTCCCGATCACACGGTTGATCATACTCTGGGTTCCACATGCATGTTTTAGCTGAAGGAAGAATCCCTTAAACCTGGAGAGTTGAGACCCGTGGAATGGGTACCATGCAATATGACTTCAAAGGGTCTTCATTTGCTCACCGAACCTCTCCAATCCTATCACTGCTGCGTTTATGCCCCTGTACACACGCTTGATTCTCTTTCGGAGACATAGCAATCCATAGGTTTTAAGATACTTACTAGTCAGGTACATTCTTAGGCGTTTAATATGGGGTGTTGAGTCCATTTCGTTGAGCAAGGAGTAGCTCTTGTCTATTCCATATTTGGCTTAAGGAACTTTATCTGTGCTCATTTCAATCTCTGGTTTTATGCAGCACCCCAACTCACCTTTCCCCTTAAGCAAGCATATGTTGGTTTTCTAAATTTGAGACCCTGTTCTGTTTCTAATCCAGTTCCTGTGTAGCCAAGTTTGCATTCCGTGTAATAGTGATATCTTATGATGTTCCTTTTTCTGTGTGACTTATTTCAGTTAGAATCATCATACCTGAATGCACTCATTATGCTGCTACGGGCCTGATGACATAGATGTCATTGCTGAGTGATATTGTATTGTACGTAAGTACCACAACTTCTTCATCCATTTTTCACTTTCTGCGATATTGCACTTGTACCGTAAACGATGTTATTGTAAACAGAGCCATCCCAAACTTTGGGGTGGCTGTGTCTTTTTGATTTTCATTTCCCTAAGCTATAGGACCATAAGTGGAAGTGCCCTAGGCTCTGTTGCTTTGTTTTTTAGATGTTTCAGGAAACACCATACACTTCTCCTGAGTGGCTGTTGGCAATTTACATCCCGCCCATCAGCATAACAAGGCTCCCAGTTCTCCATGGCCTGTCCTGCCTTTCTGGATTTTACACTTTTTTCAGATGGCCCTTTTGACCGGGGGAAGTGAGACTTATTGTAGTGCAGATTTCCTTTGCAAGCTTGCTTGGTTGGCCAAAAAGGGCGTATGCGTTTTTTCCTGAATATATTCAGGAAAAAACATACGCCCTTTTTGGCCAAGTGCATCATTGTGGACGTTCTGCCTCTTTTCCTATGCTTTAAATGCAATTCCAGTCTACCTCCTGAAATCGGTTTCCTGCAATTCTGCCCCGCTTTCAAGTCCTCTTGGCAGCCTTACTTCAGTATATTTTTGGACGATAGCTGACATTTATAACTCTGCAGGTTTGTGAATTACAGTGCCCCAGAGCTCCTTTCTTCAACTCGCTTTCTTGTGAGCTGGCCGCAACACCGCAGGATTGCTTCAGGCCCTAATCTGGTTCCGGCACGGCACGCTGAGCCTTTGGTTAATTCCTCTTCCTGGTGGGAAATGAGAGTTCAATTTGCCCTTCCAGACACCTCCAGCTAGTCTCTCATTGGTTCTCCCTATTCCTGTTCATCTTCCGCAGAAATTGCAAACTGGGCCAAACAGGAGGTTAAAGGCACTGACTCTCAAAGTCGGGAGAGTGTTAGTAAAGCGTCTGGAATGTTGCACCCGAGTACCAGGGGACGAGAACGGAGACATATTTGAAGACGTCTCCGATCACACGGTTGATCATACTCTGGGTTCCACATGCATGTTTTAGCTGAAGGAAGAATCCCTTAAACCTGGAGAGTTGAGACCCGTGGAATGGGTACCATGCAATATGACTTCAAAGGGTCTTCATTTGCTCACCGAACCTCTGCAATCCTATCACTGCTGCGTTTATGCCCCTGTACACACGCTTGATTCTCTTTCGGAGACATAGCAATCCATAGGTTTTACGATACTTACTAGTCAGGTACATTCTTAGGCGTTTAATATGGGGTGTTGAGTCCATTTCGTTGAGCAAGGAGTAGCTCTTGTCTATTCCATATTTGGCTTAAGGAACTTTATCTGTGCTCATTTCAATCTCTGGTTTTATGCAGCACCCAAACTCACCTTTCTCCTTAAGCAAGCATAAGTTGGTTTTCTAAATTTGAGACCCTGTTCTGTTTGTAATCCAATTCCTGTGTAGCCAAGTTTACTTTCCGTGTATTAGTGATATCTTATGATGTTTCTTTTTCTGTGTGACATCTTTCAGTTAGAATCATCATACCTGAATCCACTCATTATGCTGCTACGGGCCTGATGACATAGATGTCATTGCTGAGTGATATTGCATTGTACGTAAGTACCACAACTTCTTCATCCATTTTTCACTTTCTGCGATATTGAACTTGTACCTTAAACGAGGTTCTTGTAAACAGAGCCGTCCCAAACTTTGGGGTGGCTGTGTCTTTTTGATTTTCATTTCCCTAAGCTATAGGACCATAAGTGGAAGTGCCCTAGGCTCTGTTGCTTTGTTTTTTAGATGTTTCAGGAAACACCATACACTTCTCCCGAGTGGCTGTTGGCAATTTACATCCCGCCCATCAGCATAACAAGGCTCCCAGTTCTCCATGGCCTGTCCTGCCTTTCTGGATTTTACACTTTTTTCAGATGGCCCTTTTGACCGGGGGGAAGTGAGACTTATTGTAGTGCAGATTTCCTTTGCAAGCTTGCTTGGTTGGCCAAAAAGGGCGTATGCGTTTTTTCCTGAATATATTCAGGAAAAAACGCATACGCCCTTTTTGGCCAAGTGCATCATTGTGGACGTTCTGCCTCTTTTCCTATGCTTTAAATGCAATTCCAGTCTACCTCCTGAAATCGGTTTCCTGCAATTCTGCCCCGCTTTCAAGTCCTCTTGGCAGCCTTACTTCAGTATATTTTTGGACGATAGCTGTCATTTATAACTCTGGAAGTTTGTGAATTACAGTGCCCCTGAGCTCCTTTCTTCAACTCGCTTTCTTGTGAGCTGGTCGCAACACCGCAGGATTGCTTCAGGCCCTAATCTGGTTCCGGCACGGCACGCTGAGCCTTTGCTTAATTCCTCTTCCTGGTGGGAAATGAGAGTTAAATTTGCCCGTCCAGACACCTCCAGCTAGTCTCTCATTGGTTCTCCCTATTCCTGTTCATCTTCCGCAGAAATTGCAAACTGGGCCAAACAGGAGGTTAAAGGCACTGACTCTCCAAGTCGGGAGAGTGTTAGTAAAGCGTCTGGAATGTTGCACCCGAGTACCAGGGGATGAGAACGGAGACATATTTGAAGACGTCTCCCGATCACACGGTTGATCATACTCTGGGTTCCACATGCATGTTTTAGCTGAAGGAAGAATCCCTTAAACCTGGAGAGTTGAGACCCGTGGAATGGGTACCATGCAATATGACTTCAAAGGGTCTTCATTTGCTCACCGAACCTCTCCAATCCTATCACTGCTGCGTTTATGCCCCTGTACACACGCTTGATTCTCTTTCGGAGACATAGCAATCCATAGGTTTTACGATACTTACTAGTCAGGTACATTCTTAGGCGTTTAATATGGGGTGTTGAGTCCATTTCGTTGAGCAAGGAGTAGCTCTTGTCTATTCCATATTTGGCTTAAGGAACTTTATCTGTGCTCATTTCAATCTCTGGTTTTATGCAGCACCCCAACTCACCTTTCCCCTTAAGCAAGCATATGTTGGTTTTCTAAATTTGAGACCCTGTTCTGTTTTGTAATCCAGTTCCTGTGTAGCCAAGTTTACATTCCGTGTATTAGTGATATCTTATGATGTTTCTTTTTCTGTGTGACTTATTTCAGTTAGAATCATCATACCTGAATGCACTCATTATGCTGCTACGGGCCTGATGACATAGATGTCATTGCTGAGTGATATTGTATTGTACGTAAGTACCACAACTTCTTCATCCATTTTTCACTTTCTGCGATATTGCACTTGTACCGTAAACGAGGTTCTTGTAAACAGAGCCATCCCAAACTTTGGGGTGGCTGTGTCTTTTTGATTTTCATTTCCCTAAGCTATAGGACCATAAGTGGAAGTGCCCTAGGCTCTGTTGCTTTGTTTTTTAGATGTTTCAGGAAACACCATACACTTCTCCCGAGTGGCTGTTGGCAATTTACATCCCGCCCATCAGCATAACAAGGCTCCCAGTTCTCCATGGCCTGTCCTGCCTTTCTGGATTTTACACTTTTTTCAGATGGCCCTTTTGACCGGGGGGAAGTGAGACTTATTGTAGTGCAGATTTCCTTTGCAAGCTTGCTTGGTTGGCCAAAAAGGGCGTATGCGTTTTTTCCTGAATATATTCAGGAAAAAACATACGCCCTTTTTGGCCAAGTGCATCATTGTGGACGTTCTGCCTCTTTTCCTATGCTTTAAATGCAATTCCAGTCTACCTCCTGAAATCGGTTTCCTGCAATTCTGCCCCGCTTTCAAGTCCTCTTGGCAGCCTTACTTCAGTATATTTTTGGACGATAGCTGACATTTATAACTCTGCAGGTTTGTGAATTACAGTGCCCCAGAGCTCCTTTCTTCAACTCGCTTTCTTGTGAGCTGGCCGCAACACCGCAGGATTGCTTCAGGCCCTAATCTGGTTCCGGCACGGCACGCTGAGCCTTTGGTTAATTCCTCTTCCTGGTGGGAAATGAGAGTTAAATTTGCCCGTCCAGACACCTCCAGCTAGTCTCTCATTGGTTCTCCCTATTCCTGTTCATCTTCCGCAGAAATTGCAAACTGGGCCAAACAGGAGGTTAAAGGCACTGACTCTCAAAGTCGGGAGAGTGTTAGTAAAGCGTCTGGAATGTTGCACCCGAGTACCAGGGGACGAGAACGGAGACATATTTGAAGACGTCTCCGATCACACGGTTGATCATACTCTGGGTTCCACATGCATGTTTTAGCTGAAGGAAGAATCCCTTAAACCTGGAGAGTTGAGACCCGTGGAATGGGTACCATGCAATATGACTTCAAAGGGTCTTCATTTGCTCACCGAACCTCTGCAATCCTATCACTGCTGCGTTTATGCCCCTGTACACACGCTTGATTCTCTTTCGGAGACATAGCAATCCATAGGTTTTACGATACTTACTAGTCAGGTACATTCTTAGGCGTTTAATATGGGGTGTTGAGTCCATTTCGTTGAGCAAGGAGTAGCTCTTGTCTATTCCATATTTGGCTTAAGGAACTTTATCTGTGCTCATTTCAATCGCTGGTTTTATGCAGCACCCCAACTCACCTTTCTCCTTAAGCAAGCATAAGGTGGTTTTCTAAATTTGAGACCCTGTTCTGTTTGTAATCCAATTCCTGTGTAGCCAAGTTTACTTTCCGTGTATTAGTGATATCTTATGATGTTTCTTTTTCTGTGTGACATCTTTCAGTTAGAATCATCATACCTGAATCCACTCATTATGCTGCTATGGGCCTGATGACATAGATGTCATTGCTGAGTGATATTGCATTGTACGTAAGTACCACAACTTCTTCATCCATTTTTCACTTTCTGCGATATTGAACTTGTACCTTAAACGAGGTTCTTGTAAACAGAGCCGTCCCAAACTTTGGGGTGGCTGTGTCTTTTTGATTTTCATTTCCCTAAGCTATAGGACCATAAGTGGAAGTGCCCTAGGCTCTGTTGCTTTGTTTTTTAGATGTTTCAGGAAACACCATACACTTCTCCCGAGTGGCTGTTGGCAATTTACATCCCGCCCATCAGCATAACAAGGCTCCCAGTTCTCCATGGCCTGTCCTGCCTTTCTGGATTTTACACTTTTTTCAGATGGCCCTTTTGACCGGGGGGCAGTGAGACTTATTGTAGTGCAGATTTCCTTTGCAAGCTTGCTTGGTTGGCCAAAAAGGGCGTATGCGTTTTTTCCTGAATATATTCAGGAAAAAACGCATACGCCCTTTTTGGCCAAGTGCATCATTGTGGACGTTCTGCCTCTTTTCCTATGCTTTAAATGCAATTCCAGTCTACCTCCTGAAATCGGTTTCCTGCAATTCTGCCCCGCTTTCAAGTCCTCTTGGCAGCCTTACTTCAGTATATTTTTGGACGATAGCTGTCATTTATAACTCTGCAAGTTTGTGAATTACAGTGCCCCTGAGCTCCTTTCTTCAACTCGCTTTCTTGTGAGCTGGCCGCAACACCGCAGGATTGCTTCAGGCCCTAATCTGGTTACGGCACGGCACTCTGAGCCTTTGCTTAATTCCTCTTCCTGGTGGGAAATGAGAGTTAAATTTGCTCGTCCAGACACCTCCAGCTAGTCTCTCAGTCGTTCTCCCTATTCCTGTTCATCTTCCGCAGAAATTGCAAACTGGGCCAAACAGGAGATTAAAGGCACTGACTCTCCAAGTCGGGAGAGTGTTAGTAAACCGTCTGGAATGTTGCACCCGAGTACCAGGGGACGAGAACGGAGACATATTTGAAGACGTCTCCGATCACACGGTTGATCATACTCTGGGTTCCACATGCATGTTTTAGCTGAAGGAAGAATCCCTTAAACCTGGAGAGTTGAGACCCGTGGAATGGATACCATGCAATATGACTTCAAAGGGTCTTCATTTGCTCACCGAACCTCTGCAATCCTATCACTGCTGCGTTTATGCCCCTGTACACACGCTTGATTCTCTTTCGGAGACATAGCAATCCATAGGTTTTACGATACTTACTAGTCAGGTACATTCTTAGGCGTTTAATATGGGGTGTTGAGTCCATTTCGTTGAGCAAGGAGTAGCTCTTGTCTATTCCATATTTGGCTTAAGGAACTTTATCTGTGCTCATTTCAATCTCTGGTTTTATGCAGCACCCCAACTCACCTTTCCCCTTAAGCAAGCATATGTTGGTTTTCTAAATTTGAGACCCTGTTCTGTTTTGTAATCCAGTTCCTGTGTAGCCAAGTTTACATTCCGTGTATTAGTGATATCTTATGATGTTTCTTTTTCTGTGTGACTTATTTCAGTTAGAATCATCATACCTGAATGCACTCATTGTGCTGCTACGGGCCTGATGACATAGATGTCATTGCTGAGTGATATTGTATTGTACGTAAGTACCACAACTTCTTCATCCATTTTTCACTTTCTGCGATATTGAACTTGTACCGTAAACGAGGTTCTTGTAAACAGAGCCGTCCCAAACTTTGGGGTGGCTGTGTCTTTTTGATTTTCATTTCCCTAAGCTATAGGACCATAAGTGGAAGTGCCCTAGGCTCTGTTGCTTTGTTTTTTAGATGTTTCAGGAAACACCATACACTTCTCCAGAGTGGCTGTTGGCAATTTACATCCCGCCCATCAGCATAACAAGGCTCCCAGTTCTCCATGGCCTGTCCTGCCTTTCTGGATTTTACACTTTTTTCAGATGGCCCTTTTGACCGGGGGGAAGTGAGACTTATTGTAGTGCAGATTTCCTTTGCAAGCTTGCTTGGTTGGCCAAAAAGGGCGTATGCGTTTTTTCCTGAATATATTCAGGAAAAAACGCATACGCCCTTTTTGGCCAAGTGCATCATTGTGGATGTTCTGCCTCTTTTCCTATGCTTTAAATGCAATTCCAGTCTACCTCCTGAAATCGGTTTCCTGCAATTCTGCCCCGCTTTCAAGTCCTCTTGGCAGCCTTACTTCAGTATATTTTTGGACGATAGCTGACATTTATAACTCTGCAGGTTTGTGAATTACAGTGCCCCAGAGCTCCTTTCTTCAACTCGCTTTCTTGTGAGATGGCCGCAACACCGCAGGATTGCTTCAGGCCCTAATCTGGTTCCGGCACGGCACGCTGAGCCTTTGGTTAATTCCTCTTCCTGGTGGGAAATGAGAGTTAAATTTGCCCGTCCAGACACCTCCAGCTAGTCTCTCATTGGTTCTCCCTATTCCTGTTCATCTTCCGCAGAAATTGCAAACTGGGCCAAACAGGAGGTTAAAGGCACTGACTCTCCAAGTCGGGAGAGTGTTAGTAAAGCGTCTGGAATGTTGCACCCGAGTACCAGGGGACGAGAACGGAGACATATTTGAAGACGTCTCCGATCACACGGTTGATCATACTCTGGGTTCCACATGCATGTTTTAGCTGAAGGAAGAATCCCTTAAACCTGGAGAGTTGAGACCCGTGGAATGGATACCATGCAATATGACTTCAAAGGGTCTTCATTTGCTCACCGAACCTCTGCAATCCTATCACTGCTGCGTTTATGCCCCTGTACACACGCTTGATTCTCTTTCGGAGACATAGCAATCCATAGGTTTTACGATACTTACTAGTCAGGTACATTCTTAGGCGTTTAATATGGGGTGTTGAGTCCATTTCGTTGAGCAAGGAGTAGCTCTTGTCTATTCCATATTTGGCTTAAGGAACTTTATCTGTGCTCATTTCAATCTCTGGTTTTATGCAGCACCCCAACTCACCTTTCCCCTTAAGCAAGCATATGTTGGTTTTCTAAATTTGAGACCCTGTTCTGTTTTGTAATCCAGTTCCTGTGTAGCCAAGTTTACATTCCGTGTATTAGTGATATCTTATGATGTTTCTTTTTCTGTGTGACTTATTTCAGTTAGAATCATCATACCTGAATGCACTCATTATGCTGCTACGGGCCTGATGACATAGATGTCATTGCTGAGTGATATTGTATTGTACGTAAGTACCACAACTTCTTCATCCATTTTTCACTTTCTGCGATATTGCACTTGTACCGTAAACGAGGTTCTTGTAAACAGAGCCATCCCAAACTTTGGGGTGGCTGTGTCTTTTTGATTTTCATTTCCCTAAGCTATAGGACCATAAGTGGAAGTGCCCTAGGCTCTGTTGCTTTGTTTTTTAGATGTTTCAGGAAACACCATACACTTCTCCCGAGTGGCTGTTGGCAATTTACATCCCGCCCATCAGCATAACAAGGCTCCCAGTTCTCCATGGCCTGTCCTGCCTTTCTGGATTTTACACTTTTTTCAGATGGCCCTTTTGACCGGGGGGAAGTGAGACTTATTGTAGTGCAGATTTCCTTTGCAAGCTTGCTTGGTTGTCCAAAAAGGGCGTATGCGTTTTTTCCTGAATATATTCAGGAAAAAACATACGCCCTTTTTGGGCAAGTGCATCATTGTGGACGTTCTGCCTCTTTTCCTATGCTTTAAATGCAATTCCAGTCTACCTCCTGAAATCGGTTTCCTGCAATTCTGCCCCGCTTTCAAGTCCTCTTGGCAGCCTTACTTCAGTATATTTTTGGACGATAGCTGACATTTATAACTCTGCAGGTTTGTGAATTACAGTGCCCCAGAGCTCCTTTCTTCAACTCGCTTTCTTGTGAGCTGGCCGCAACACCGCAGGATTGCTTCAGGCCCTAATCTGGTTCCGGCACGGCACGCTGAGCCTTTGCTTAATTCCTCTTCCTGGTGGGAAATGAGAGTTAAATTTGCCCGTCCAGACACCTCCAGCTAGTCTCTCATTGGTTCTCCCTATTCCTGTTCATCTTCCGCAGAAATTGCAAACTGGGCCAAACAGGAGGTTAAAGGCACTGACTCTCCAAGTCGGGAGAGTGTTAGTAAAGCGTCTGGAATGTTGCACCCGAGTACCAGGGGACGAGAACGGAGACATATTTGAAGACGTCTCCGATCACACGGTTGATCATACTCTGGGTTCCACATGCATGTTTTAGCTGAAGGAAGAATCCCTTAAACCTGGAGAGTTGAGACCCGTGGAATGGGTACCATGCAATATGACTTCAAAGGGTCTTCATTTGCTCACCGAACCTCTGCAATCCTATCACTGCTGCGTTTATGCCCCTGTACACACGCTTGATTCTCTTTCGGAGACATAGCAATCCATAGGTTTTACGATACTTACTAGTCAGGTACATTCTTAGGCGTTTAATATGGGGTGTTGAGTCCATTTCGTTGAGCAAGGAGTAGCTCTTGTCTATTCCATATTTGGCTTAAGGAACTTTATCTGTGCTCATTTCAATCTCTGGTTTTATGCAGCACCCCAACTCACCTTTCCCCTTAAGCAAGCATATGTTGGTTTTCTAAATTTGAGACCCTGTTCTGTTTTGTAATCCAGTTCCTGTGTAGCCAAGTATACATTCCGTGTATTAGTGATATCTTATGATGTTTCTTTTTCTGTGTGACTTATTTCAGTTAGAATCATCATACCTGAATGCACTCATTGTGCTGCTACGGGCCTGATGACATAGATGTCATTGCTGAGTGATATTGTATTGTACGTAAGTACCACAACTTCTTCATCCATTTTTCACTTTCTGCGATATTGAACTTGTACCGTAAACGAGGTTCTTGTAAACAGAGCCGTCCCAAACTTTGGGGTGGCTGTGTCTTTTTGATTTTCATTTCCCTAAGCTATAGGACCATAAGTGGAAGTGCCCTAGGCTCTGTTGCTTTGTTTTTTAGATGTTTCAGGAAACACCATACACTTCTCCAGAGTGGCTGTTGGCAATTTACATCCCGCCCATCAGCATAACAAGGCTCCCAGTTCTCCATGGCCTGTCCTGCCTTTCTGGATTTTACACTTTTTTCAGATGGCCCTTTTGACCGGGGGGAAGTGAGACTTATTGTAGTGCAGATTTCCTTTGCAAGCTTGCTTGGTTGGCCAAAAAGGGCGTATGCGTTTTTTCCTGAATATATTCAGGAAAAAACATACGCCCTTTTTGGGCAAGTGCATCATTGTGGACGTTCTGCCTCTTTTCCTATGCTTTAAATGCAATTCCAGTCTACCTCCTGAAATCGGTTTCCTGCAATTCTGCCCCGCTTTCAAGTCCTCTTGGCAGCCTTACTTCAGTATATTTTTGGACGATAGCTGACATTTATAACTCTGCAGGTTTGTGAATTACAGTGCCCCAGAGCTCCTTTCTTCAACTCGCTTTCTTGTGAGCTGGCCGCAACACCGCAGGATTGCTTCAGGCCCTAATCTGGTTCCGGCACGGCACGCTGAGCCTTTGGTTAATTCCTCTTCCTGGTGGGAAATGAGAGTTAAATTTGCCCGTCCAGACACCTCCAGCTAGTCTCTCATTGGTTCTCCCTATTCCTGTTCATCTTCCGCAGAAATTGCAAACTGGGCCAAAGAGGAGGTTAAAGGCACTGACTCTCCAAGTCGGGAGAGTGTTAGTAAAGCGTCTGGAATGTTGCACCCGAGTACCAGGGGACGAGAACGGAGACATATTTGAAGACGTCTCCGATCACACGGTTGATCATACTCTGGGTTCCACATGCATGTTTTAGCTGAAGGAAGAATCCCTTAAACCTGGAGAGTTGAGACCCGTGGAATGGGTACCATGCAATATGACTTCAAAGGGTCTTCATTTGCTCACCGAACCTCTGCAATCCTATCACTGCTGCGTTTATGCCCCTGTACACACGCTTGATTCTCTTTCGGAGACATAGCAATCCATAGGTTTTACGATACTTACTAGTCAGGTACATTCTTAGGCGTTTAATATGGGGTGTTGAGTCCATTTCGTTGAGCAAGGAGTAGCTCTTGTCTATTCCATATTTGGCTTAAGGAACTTTATCTGTGCTCATTTCAATCTCTGGTTTTATGCAGCACCCCAACTCACCTTTCCCCTTAAGCAAGCATATGTTTGTTTTCTAAATTTGAGACCCTGTTCTGTTTTGTAATCCAGTTCCTGTGTAGCCAAGTTTACATTCCGTGTATTAGTGATATCTTATGATATTTCTTTTTCTGTGTGACTTATTTCAGTTAGAATCATCATACCTGAATGCACTCATTGTGCTGCTACGGGCCTGATGACATAGATGTCATTGCTGAGTGATATTGTATTGTACGTAAGTACCACAACTTCTTCATCCATTTTTCACTTTCTGCGATATTGAACTTGTACCGTAAACGAGGTTCTTGTAAACAGAGCCGTCCCAAACTTTGGGGTGGCTGTGTCTTTTTGATTTTCATTTCCCTAAGCTATAGGACCATAAGTGGAAGTGCCCTAGGCTCTGTTGCTTTGTTTTTTAGATGTTTCAGGAAACACCATACACTTCTCCAGAGTGGCTGTTGGCAATTTACATCCCGCCCATCAGCATAACAAGGCTCCCAGTTCTCCATGGCCTGTCCTGCCTTTCTGGATTTTACACTTTTTTCAGATGGCCCTTTTGACCTGGGGGAAGTGAGACCTCATTGTAGTGCAGATTTCCTTTGCAAGCTTGCTTGGTTGGCCAAAAAGGGCGTATGCGTTTTTTCCTGAATATATTCAGGAAAAAACGCATACGCCCTTTTTGGCCAAGTGCATCATTGTGGACGTTCTGCCTCTTTTCCTATGCTTTAAATACAATTCCAATCTACCTCCTTAAATCGGTTTCCTGCAATTCTGCCCCGCTTTCAAGTCCTCTTGGCAGCCTTACTTCAGTATATTTTTGGACGATAGCTGTCATTTATAACTCTGCAGGTTTGTGAATTACAGTGCCCCAGAGCTCCTTTCTTCAACTCGCTTTCTTGTGAGCTGGCCGCAACACCGCAGGATTGCTTCAGGCCCTAATCTGGTTCCGGCACGGCATGCTGAGCCTTTGGTTAATTCCTCTTCCTGGTGGGAAATGAGAGTTAAATTTGCCCGTCCAGACACCTCCAGCTAGTCTCTCATTGGTTCTCCCTATTCCTGTTCATCTTCCGCAGAAATTGCAAACTGGGCCAAAGAGGAGGTTAAAGGCACTGACTCTCCAAGTCGGGAGAGTGTTAGTAAAGCGTCTGGAATGTTGCACCCGAGTACCAGGGGACGAGAACGGAGACATATTTGAAGACGTCTCCGATCACACGGTTGATCATACTCTGGGTTCCACATGCATGTTTTAGCTGAAGGAAGAATCCCTTAAACCTGGAGAGTTGAGACCCGTGGAATGGGTACCATGCAATATGACTTCAAAGGGTCTTCATTTGCTCACCGAACCTCTGCAATCCTATCACTGCTGCGTTTATGCCCCTGTACACACGCTTGATTCTCTTTCGGAGACATAGCAATCCATAGGTTTTACGATACTTACTAGTCAGGTACATTCTTAGGCGTTTAATATGGGGTGTTGAGTCCATTTCGTTGAGCAAGGAGTAGCTCTTGTCTATTCCATATTTGGCTTAAGGAACTTTATCTGTGCTCATTTCAATCTCTGGTTTTATGCAGCACCCCAACTCACCTTTCCCCTTAAGCAAGCATATGTTGGTTTTCTAAATTTGAGACCCTGTTCTGTTTTGTAATCCAGTTCCTGTGTAGCCAAGTTTACATTCCGTGTATTAGTGATATCTTATGATATTTCTTTTTCTGTGTGACTTATTTCAGTTAGAATCATCATACCTGAATGCACTCATTGTGCTGCTACGGGCCTGATGACATAGATGTCATTGCTGAGTGATATTGTATTGTACGTAAGTACCACAACTTCTTCATCCATTTTTCACTTTCTGCGATATTGAACTTGTACCGTAAACGAGGTTCTTGTAAACAGAGCCGTCCCAAACTTTGGGGTGGCTGTGTCTTTTTGATTTTCATTTCCCTAAGCTATAGGACCATAAGTGGAAGTGCCCTAGGCTCTGTTGCTTTGTTTTTTAGATGTTTCAGGAAACACCATACACTTCTCCAGAGTGGCTGTTGGCAACTTACATCCCGCCCATCAGCATAACAAGGCTCCCAGTTCTCCATGGCCTGTCCTGCCTTTCTGGATTTTACACTTTTTTCAGATGGCCCTTTTGACCTGGGGGAAGTGAGACCTCATTGTAGTGCAGATTTCCTTTGCAAGCTTGCTTGGTTGGCCAAAAAGGGCGTATGCGTTTTTTCCTGAATATATTCAGGAAAAAACGCATACGCCCTTTTTGGCCAAGTGCATCATTGTGGACGTTCTGCCTCTTTTCCTATGCTTTAAATACAATTCCAATCTACCTCCTTAAATCGGTTTCCTGCAATTCTGCCCCGCTTTCAAGTCCTCTTGGCAGCCTTACTTCAGTATATTTTTGGACGATAGCTGTCATTTATAACTCTGCAGGTTTGTGAATTACAGTGCCCCTGAGCTCCTTTCTTCAACTCGCTTACTTGTGAGCTGGCCGCAACACCGCAGGATTGCTTCAGGCCCTAATCTGGTTCCGGCACGGCACGCTGAGCCTTTGGTTAATTCCTCTTCCTGGTGGGAAATGAGAGTTAAATTTGCCCGTCCAGACACCTCCAGCTAGTCTCTCATTGGTTCTCCCTATTCCTGTTCATCTTCCGCAGAAATTGCAAACTGGGCCAAACAGGAGGTTAAAGGCACTGACTCTCCAAGTCGGGAGAGTGTTAGTAAAGCGTCTGGAATGTTGCACCCGAGTACCAGGGGACGAGAACGGAGACATATTTGAAGACGTCTCCCAATCACACGGTTGATCATACTCTGGGTTCCACATGCATGTTTTAGCTGAAGGAAGAATCCCTTAATCCTGGAGAGTTGAGACCCGTGGAATGGGTACCATGCAATATGACTTCAAAGGGTCCTCATTTGCTCAGCGAACCTCTCCAATCCTATCACTGCTGCGTTTATGCCCCTGTACACACGCTTGATTCTCTTTCGGAGACATAGCAATCCATAGGTTTTAAGACACTTACTAGTCAGGTACATTCTTAGGCGTTTAATATGGGGTGTTGAGTCCATTTCGTTGAGCAAGGAGTAGCTCTTGTCTATTCCATATTTGGCTTAAGGAACTTTATCTGTGCTAATTTCAATCTCTGGTTTTATGCAGCACCCCAACTCACCTTTCCCCTTAAGGAAGCATAAGTTGGTTTTCTACATTTGAGACCCTGTTCTGTTTTGTAATTCAGTTCCTGTGTAGCCAAGTTTACATTCCGTGTAGTAGTGATATCTTATGATGTTTCTTTTTCTGGGTGACTTATTTCACTTAGAATCATCGTACCTGAATCCACTCATTATGCTGCTACGGCCCTGATGACATAGATTTCTTTGCTGAGTGATATTGCATTGTATGTATGTACCACAACTTCTTTATCCATTTTTCGCTTTCTGCGATATTGAACTTGTACCGTAAACGAGGTTCTTGTAAACAGAGCCATCCCAAACTTTGGGGTGGCTGTGTCTTTTTGATTTTAATTTCCCTAAGCTATAGGACCATAAGTGGAAGTGCCCTAGGCTCTGTTGCTTTGTTTTTTAGATGTTTCAGGAAACACCATACACTTCTCCAGAGTGGCTGTTGGCAATTTACATCCTGCCCATCAGCATAACAAGGCTCCCAGTTCTCCATGGCCTGTCCTGCCTTTCTGGATTTTACACTTTTTTCAGATGGCCCTTTTGACTGGGGGGCAGTGAGACTTCATTGTAGTGCAGATTTCCTTTGCAAGCTTGCTTGGTTGGCCAAAAAGTGCGTATGCGTTTTTTCCTGAATATATTCAGGAAAAAACGCATACGCCCTTTTTGGCCAAGTGCATCATTGTGGACGTTCTGCCTCTTTTCCTATGCTTTACATGCAATTCCAGTCTGCCTCCTGAAATCGGTTTCCTGCAATTCTGCCCCGCTTTCAAGTCCTCTTGGCAGCCTTACTTCAGTATATTTTTGGACGATAGCTGTCATTTATAACTCTGCAGGTTTGTGAATGACAGTGCCCCTGAGCTCCTTTCTTCAACTCGCTTTCTTGTGAGCTGGCCGCAACACCGCAGGATTGATTCAGGCCCTAGTGTGGTTCCGGCATGGCACGCTGAGCCTTTGGTTAATTCCTCTTCCTGGTGGGAAATGAGTGTTAAATATGCCTGTCCAGACACCTACCTCACTCTCAACCCCTTGGTGATGTGGGTCCTCTGGTTTGTGCCCACCTTTGCTGGGTTCCTCACCTTTCGATGATGTGGCCCCACTAGTGTGAGGACACTCCTGCCTGCTTCTCATCCACGTGGTTATGCGGACCCCCTGGTGAGAGTCTGTTCCTGGCTGTGTTCCTCAGCCTTCTGTGAGGGAGACCCTCTGCTGATAGGTCACTCCTGCATGGCTGGCACACAATGCCTTGGTGAAGTCAGCTGTGTGGTGGCAGTTGGAGCGTGCTGGGAATCTCCGCCCCCCAGTAATGAGGGCCCTCTGACGTCAGGCCCTAACTGCTGGGCTCCCCAACTTTTCTTTGTGAGCCCAGTGATGCTCGGGCACTCCTCTTAGGTTCCCATCTCCATGGGGATGTGGGCCTTCTGCTCTGACGTTCCAACGGCTGGGTTGATCACAGTTTCATGATGTGGGCTCTCTGGTGTTAGTTCACTGTGGCCTGGATCCCATAGCCTCTGTGTTCTTGGCCGCCTGCTGGGAGGTTCCAACTGCTGGATTCCTCACTTTTTTAATTTTTTGGGCCCTCTGTTGTGAGGATCCTCCTGCCTGCCTCACTCCCAGCCCTTTCGTGATGTGTGTCCTCTGGTTTGAGGCCACATGTGCTGGGTTCCTCACCTTTCAATGATGTGGGACCAATGGTCTTAGGAGACTCCTGCCTGGTTCACATCCCCTTGGTGATGTGGGCCCTCTGTTGAGAGTCTGATCCTGGCTGGGTTCTTCACCCATCTGTGAGGTGGGCCGTCTGCTGTGAGGTCACTCCTCCCTGGCTTGCTCACCTCGCCTTGTGGACATGAGCCCTCTGGTGGCACTTGGAGCCTGCTGGGAGCCTCCTCCCCTCGGTGATGAGGGCCCTCTGGCGTCAGGCCCTAAGAGCTGTGCTCCCCACATTTCGTGATGTGCGACCCAGTGGTGCGAGGACACTCCATCCAGGTTCACATCCCCATTGGGATGTGGGCCTTCTGCTCTGAGGTCCCAACGCCTGGGTTGCTCACAGTTTCATGATGTGGGCTCTCTGCTGTTAGTTCACTCCTGCCTGCATCCCATAGCTTCTGTGCTCTCGGCTGCCTGCTGGGAGGTTCCAACTGCTGGATTCCTCACCTTTCTTATTCTTTGGGCCCTCTGTTTTTAGGCTACTCCTGCCTGCCTCACTCCCATTCCCTTTGTGATATGTGTCCTCTGATTTGAGGCCACATGTGCTGGGTTCCGCACCTTTCAATGATGTGGCCCCACTGGAGGGAAGACAGTCCTGACTGGTTCCCATCCCCTTGCTGATGTGGGCCCTCAGGTGAGAGTCTGATCCTGGCTGGGTTCCTCACCCTTCTGTGAGGTGGGCCCTCTGCTGTGAGGTCAATCATGCCTGTCTGGCACAAGTCACCTTGGCGACGTGGGCCCTCTGGTGGCAGTTGGAGTGTGCTGGGATCCTCCTCCCCTCGGTGATGAGGGCCCTCTTGCCTTAGGCCATAACTGCTGGGCTCCCCACATTTTCTGATGTGCGCCAAGTGAGTGAGGACACTCTTGCCAGGTTCGCATCCCCATGGGGATATGGGCCTTCTGCTCTGAGGTCAAAACGGCTGGCTTGCTCACAGTACCATGATGTGGGCCCTCTGCTGTGAGTTCACTCCGGCAAGGATCCCTTATCATCGGTGCTCTGAGCCGCCTGCTGGGAGGTTCCAACTGCTGGATTCCTCAACTTTTTTATTCTATGTGCCCTCTGTTGTGAGGCTCCTCCTGCCTGCCTCGCTGCCAGCCCCTTGGTGATGACTGTCCTATAGCTTGAGGCCACATGTGCTGCGTTCCTCACCTTTCGATGATGTGGCCCCACTCGTGTGAGGACACTCCTGCCTGGTTACCATCCGCTTGGTGAGGTGGGCCCTCTGGCGAGAGTCTAATCCTGGCTGGGTTCCTCAACGTTCTGTGAGGTAGGCCCTCTGCTGTGAGGTCACTCCTGACTGGCTGGCACACGTCACCTTGGAGACGTGAGCCCTCTGGTGGCAGTTGGAGCGTGCAGGGTGCCTCCTCCTCTCGGTGATGACGGCCCTCTGGCGTCAGGCCCTAAATGGTGGGCTCCCCACATTTTCTGATGTGCGCCCAGTGGTGCGCGGACACTCCAGCCAGGTTCCCATTTCCATGGGGATGTGGGCCTTCTGCTCTGTGGTCCCAACGCCTGGGTTGCTCACAGTTTTATGATGTTGGCCCTCTGCTGTGAGTTCACTGTGGCCTGGATCCCATAGCCTCGGTGTTCTGAGCTGCCAGCTGGAAGGTCTAAATGCTGGAATCCTCACATATTTTATATTATGTGCCCTGTGTTGTGAGGCTACTCCTGCCTGCCTCACTCCAAGGCCCTTTGTGATGTGGGTCCTCTGGTTTGAGGACACATGTGCTGGGTTCCTCACGTTAAGATGATGAGGCCCCACTGGTGTGAGGATAATCCTGACTGGTTCCCATCCCCTTTGTGATGTGGGCCCTCTGGTGAGAGTCTGATCCTGGCTGGGTTCCTCAACCATCTGTGAGGTGGGCTCTCTACTATCAGGTAACTCTTGCCTGGCTTGCTCACCTCGCCTTGTTGACATGAGCCCTCTGGTGGCACTTGGACCCTGCTGGGAGCCTCCTCACCTCTGTGATGAGGGCCCTCTGATGTCAAGCCCTAACTGCTGGGCTCCCCAACTTTTCTTAGTGAGCCCAGTGATGCTCGGGCACTCCTCTTAGGTTCCCATCTCCATGGGGATGTGGGCCTTCTGCTCTGACGTTCCAACGGCTGGGTTGATCACAGTTTCATGATGTGGGCTCTCTGGTGTTAGTTCACTGTGGCCTGGATCCCATAGCCTCTGTGTTCTTGGCCGCCTGCTGGAAGGTTCCAACTGCTGGATTCCTCACTTTTTTAATTTTTTAGGCCCTCTGTTGTGAGGATCCTCCTGCCTGCCTCACTCCCAGTCCCTTCGTGATGTGTGTCCTCTGGTTTGAGGCCACATGTGCTGGGTTCCTCACCTTTCGATGATGTGGGACCAATGGTCTTAGGAGACTCCTGCCTGGTTCACATCCCCTTGGTGATGTGGGCTCTCTGTTGAGAGTCTGATCCTGGCTGGGTTCCTCACCCATCTGTGAGGTGGGCCGTCTGCTGTGAGGTCACTCCTGCCTGGCTTGCTCACCTCGCCTTGTGGACATGAGCCCTCTGGTGGCACTTGGAGCCTGCTGGGAGCCTCCTCCCCTCGGTGATGAGGGCCCTCTGGCGTCAGGCCCTAACGGCTGGACTCCCCACATTTTGTGATGTGCGCCCAGTGGTTCGAAGACACTCCATCCAGGTTCACATACCCATTGGGATGTGGGCCTTCTGTTCTGATGTCCCAACGGCTGGGTTGTTCACAGTTTCATGATGTGGGCTCTCTGCTGTTAGTTCACTCTGGCCTGGATGCCATAGCCTCTGTGCTCTGGGCCGCCTGCTGGAAGGTTCCAACTGCTCGATTCCTCAACTTTTGTATTCTATGGGGCCTGTGTTGCGATGCTCCTCCTGCCTGCCTCACTCGCATCCCCTTTGTGATGTGGGTCCTCTGGTTTGAGGCCACATATGCTGGGTTCCGCAACTTTCAATGATGTGGCCCCACTGGTGTGAGGACACTCCTGCCTGGTTCCCATCCCCTTGGTGATGTGGGCCTTCTGGTGACAGTCTTATCCTGGCTGGGTTCCTCACTCTTCTGTGAGGTAGGCCCTCTGCTGTGAGGTCAATCCTACCTGACTTGCACACATCACCTTGGCGACGTGGGCCCTCTGTTGGCACATGGAACCTGCTGGGAGCCTCCTGCCCTCGGTGATGACAGCCCTCTAGCATCAGGCCCTAACTGCTGGGCTCCCCACGTTTTCTGATGTGAGCCCAGTGATGCCAGGACACTCCTGTCAGGTTCCCATACCCATGGGGATGTGGGCTTTCTGCTCTGAGGTCCCAACGCCTGGGTTGCTCACAGTTTCATGATGTGGGCTCTCTGCTCTTAGTTCACTCCTGCCTGCATCCCATAGCTTCTGTGCTCTCGGCCGCCTGCTGGGAGGTTCCAAATGCTGGATTCCTCACCTTTTTTATTCTTTGGGCCCTCTGTTTTTAGGCTACTCCTACCTGCCTCACTCCCATCCCCTTTGTGATGTATGTCCTCTGATATGAGGCCGCATGTGCTGGGTTCCTCACCTTTCGATGATGTGGCCCCACTGGTGAGAGGACAGTCCTGACTGGTTCCCATCCCCTTGGTGTTGTGGGCCCTCTGGCAAGAGTCTCATCCTACCTCGGTTCCTCACCCTTCTGTGAGATAGGCCCTCTGTTGTGAGGTCACTACTGCTTGGCTGGCGCATGCCACCTTGTAGACGTGGGCCCTCTGTTGGCAGTTGGAACCTGCTGGGAGTCTCCTCCCCTCAGTTATGAGGGCCCCCTGGCGTCAGGCCCTAACTGCTGGGCTCCTAACATTTTCTGATATGTGC
This sequence comes from Grampus griseus, assembly GCF_964374135.1. Lineage (NCBI taxonomy): Eukaryota > Metazoa > Chordata > Mammalia > Artiodactyla > Delphinidae > Grampus > Grampus griseus. The sequence goes on along the minus strand of NW_028132994.1, from coordinate 89,583 downwards.
TAAGTGGTGCGAAGCCACTCCTGCCAGGTTCCCATCCCAATGGGGATGTGGGCCTTCTGTTCTGAGGTCCCAACGGCTGGGCTGCTCACAGGTTCATGATGTGGGCCCTCTGCTGTGAGTTCACTGCGGCCTGGATACCATAGCCTCGGTGCTCTGGGCCGCTTGCTGGGAGGTTCCAACTGCTGGATTCCTCAACTTTTATATTCTATGGACCCTGTGTTGTGAGGCCGGTCCTGCCAGCCTCATTCCGAACCCCTTGGTGATGTGGTTCCTCTGGTTTGAGGCTACATGTGCTGGGATCCTCACCTTTCGATGATGTTGTCCCACTGATGTGGGGACACTCCTTCTTGGTTCCCTTCCCCTTGGTGATGTGGGCCCTCTGGTGAGAGTCTGATCCTGGCTGTGTTCCTCACCCTTCTGTGAGGTGGGGCCTCTGCTGTGAGGTCACTCCTGCCGGGCTGGCACACATCGCCTTGGTGACGTTGGCCCTCTGGTGGCAGCTGGAGCCTGCTGGGAGTCTCCTCCCCTCGGTGATGAGTGCCCTCTAGCATCAGGTCCTAACTTCTGAGCACCCCACGTTTTCTGATGTGAGCCCAGTGATGCCAGGACACTCCTGTCATATTCCCATCACCATGGGGATGTGGGCCTTCTGCTCTGAGGTCCCAATGTCTGGGTTGCTCACAGTTTCATGATGTGGGCTGTCTGGTGTTAGTTCACTCTGGCTTGGATCCCCTAGCCTCTGTGCTCTGGGCCGCCTGCTGGGAGGTTGCAACTGCTGGATTCCTCACCTTCCTTATTTTGGGGCCCTCTGTTGTGAGGCTCCTCCTGCCTGCCTCACCCCCAGCCCCTTGGTGATGCGTGTCCTATGGTTTGAAGCCACGTGTTCTGGGTTCCTCACCTTTAGATGATGTGGCCCTACTCATGTGAGGACACTCCTGCCTGGTTCCAATCCATTTGGTGATGTGGGCCCTCTGGTGCGAGTCTGATCCTGACTGGGTTCGTCACACTTCTCTGAGGTGGGCCCTCTGCTGTGAGGTCATTCGTGCCTGGTTGGCACACATCGCCTTGGCGACGTCAGCCCTCTGGTGGCCGTTGGAGCCTGCTGGGAGCCTCCTTCCCTTGGTGATGAGGGTCCTCTGGCATCAGGCTCTAACTGCTGGTCTCCCAAAATTTTCTGATACGTTTTCAGTGGTGCGAGGACACTCCTACCAGATTTATATCCCCATGGGGATGTGGGCCTCCTGCTCTGAGGTCCCAATGGCTGGGTTGCTCAGTTTCATGACATGAGCCCTCTTCTGTGAGTTCACTGTGGCCTGGATCCCATAGCCTCGGTGCTCTGGGCCCCCTGCTGGGAGGTTCCAACTGCTGGATTCCTCACTTTTTTATTCTATGGGCCCAGTGTTGTGAGGCTACTCCTGCCTGCCTCACTCCGAGGCCCTTAGTGATGTGGGTCCTCTGGTTTGAGGACACATGTGCTGAGTACCTCACCTTTTGATGATGTGGCCCCACTGGTGTGAAGACACTCCTGCCTGGTTCCCATCCCCTTGGTGATGTGGGCCCTCTGGTGAGAGTCTGATGTTGGCTGGGTTTCTCACCCTTCTGTGAGGTGGGATCTCTGCTGTGAGGTAACTCCTGCCTGGCTTGCTCACGTTGCCTTGACAACATGAGCCCTCAGGTGGCAGTTGGAGCCTGCTGGGAATCTCCTCCCCTCGGTTATGAGAGCTCTGGATAAAACACATATGCCCTTTTTTGCCAAGTGCATTATTTTCCAAGTTCTGTCTCTTTTCCTATGCTTTAAATGCAATTCCTATCTACCTCCTGAAATCGGTTTCCTGCAATTCTGCACCGCTTTCGAGTCCTCTTGGCGGCCTTACTTCAATATATTTTTGGACGATAGCTGTCATTTATAACTCTGCAGGTTTGTGAATGACAGTGCCCCTGAGCTCCTTTCTTCAACTCGCTTTCTTGTGAGCTGGCCGCAACACCGCAGGATTGCTTCAGGCCCTAGTGTGGTTCCGGCACTGCACTCTGAGCCTTTGGTTAATTCCGCTTCCTGGTGGGAAATGAGAGTTAAATTTGCCCGTCCAGACACCTCCAGCTAGTCTCTCATTGGTTCTCCCTATTCCTGTTCATTTTCCGCAGAAATTGCAAACTGGGCCAAACAGGAGGTTAAAGGCACTGACTCTCCAAGTGGGGAGAGTGTTAGTAAAGCGTCTGGAATGTTGCACCCGAGTACCAGGGGACGAAAACTGAGACACCTTTGAACACGTTTCCCGATCACATGGTGGATCATAGGCTGGGTTCCACATGCATGTTTTAGCTGAAGGAAGAATCCCTTAAACCTGGAGCGTTGAGACCCATGGAATGGGTACCATGCAATATAACTTCAAAGGGTCTGCATTTGCTCACCGAACCTCACCAATCCTATCACTGCTGCGTTTATGCCACTGTACACATGCTTGATTCTCCTTCGGAGACATATAAATCCATAGGTTTTAAGATTCTTACTAGTCAGGTATATTCTTAGGCGTTTAATATGGGGTGTTGAGTCCACTTCGTTGAGCAAGGAGTAGCTCTTGTCTATTACATATTTGACTTATGGAACGGTATCTGTGCTAATTTCAATCTCTGGTTTTATGCAGCACCCCAACTCACCTTTCCCCTTAAGCAAGCATAAGTTGGTTTTCTACATTTGAGACCCTGTTCTGTTTTGTAATTCAGTTCCTGTGTAGCCAAGTTTACATTCCGTGTAGTAGTGATATCTTATCATGTTTATTTTTCTCTGTGACTTATTTCACTTAGAATCATCGTACCTGAATCCACTCATTATGCTGCTACGGGCCTGATGACATAGATTTCATTGCTGAGTGATATTGCATTGTATGTAAGTACCACAACTTCTTTATCCATTTTTCGCTTTCTGCGATATTGAACTTGTACCGTAATCGAGGTTCTTGTAAACAGAGCCGTCCCAAACTTTGGGGTGGCTGTGTCTTTTTGATTTTATTTTCCCTAAGCTATAGGACCATAAGCGGAAATGCCCTAGGCTTTGTTGCTTTGTTTTTCAGATATTTCAGGAAACACCATACACTTCTCCAGAGTGGCTGTTGGCAATTTACATCCCGCCCATCAGCATAAAAAGGCTCCCAGTTCTCCATGGCCTGTCCTGCCTTTCTGGATTTTATACTTTTTTCTGATGGCCCTTTTGACTGGGGGGCAGTGAGACTTCATTGTAGTACATATTTCCTTTGCAAGCTTGCTTGGTTGGCCAAAAAGTGCGTATGCGTTTTTTCCTGAATATATTCAGGAAAAACACGCATATGCCCTTTTTGGCCAAGTGCATCATTGTGGACGTTCTCCCTCTTTTCCTATGCTTTACCTGCAATTCCAGTCTACCTCCTGAAATCGGTTTCCTGCAATTCTGCCCCGCTTTCAAGTCCTCTTGGCAGCCTTACTTCAATATATTTTTGGACGATAGCTGTCATTTATAACTCTGCAGGTTTGTGAATGACAGTGCCCCTGAGCTCCTTTCTTCAACTCGCTTTCTTGTGAGCTGGCCGCAACACCGCAGGATTGTTTCAGGCCCTAGTGTGGTTCCGGCATGGCACGCTGAGCCTTTGGTTAATTCCTCTTCCTGGTGGGAAATGAGAGTTAAATTTGCCCGTCCAGACACCTCCAGCTAGTCTCTCATTGGTTCTCCCTATTCCTGTTCATTTTCCGCAGAAATTGCAAACTGGGACAAACAGGAGGTTAAAGGCACTGACTCTCCAAGTGGGGAGAGTGTTAGTAAAGCGACTGGAATGTTGCACCCGAGTACCAGGGGACGAAAACTCAGACACCTTGGAACACGTTTCCCAATCACACGGTGGATCATACTCTGGGTTCCACATGCATGTTTTAGCTGAAGGAAGAATCCCTTAAACCTGGAGAGTTGAGACCCATGGAATGGGTACCATGCAATATGACTTCAAAGAGTATGCATTTGCTCACCGATCCTCACCAATCCTATCACTGCTGCGTTTATGCCGCTGTACACACGCTTGATTCTCTTTCGGAGACATATAAAGCCATAGGTTTTAAGATTCTTACTAGTCAGGTATATTCTTAGGCGTTTAATATGGGTTGTTCAGTCCACTTCGTTGAGCAAGGAGTAGCTCTTGTCTATTACATATTTGGCTTATGGAACGGTATCTGTGCTAATTTCAATCTCTGGTTTTATGCAGCACCCCAACTCACCTTTCACCTTAAGCAAGCATAAGTTGGTTTTCTACATTTGAGACCCTGTTCTGTTTTGTACTTCAGTTCCTGTGTAGCCAAGTTTACATTCCGTGTAGTAGTGATATCTTATGATGTTTCTTTTTCTGTGTGACTTATTTCACTTAGTATCATCGTACCTGAATCCACTCATTATGCTGCTACGGGCCTGATGACATAGATTTCATTGCTGAGTGATATTGCATTGTACGTAAGTACCACAACTTCTTTATCCATTTTTCGCTTTCTGCGATATTGAACTTGTACCGTAAACGAGGTTCTTGTAAACAGAGGCGTCCCAAACTTTGGGGTGGCTGTGTCTTTTTGATTTTAATTTCCCTAAGCTATAGAACCATAAGCGGAAGTGCCCTAGGCTCTGTTGCTTTGTTTTTTAGATGTTTCAGGAAACACCATACACTTCTCCAGAGTGGCTGTTGGCAATTTACATCCCGTCCATCAGCATAACAAGGCTCCCAGTTCTCCATGGCCTGTCCTGCCTTTCTGGATTTTACACATTTTTCAGATGGCCCTTTTGACCGGGGGGCAGTGAGACTTCATTGTAGTGCAGATTTCCTTTGCAAGCTTGCTTGGTTGGCCAAAAAGGGCGTATGCGTTTTTTCCTGAATATATTCAGGAAAAAACGCATACGCCCTTTTTGGCGAAGTGCATCATTGTGGACGTTCTGCCTCTTTTCCTATGCTTTACATGCAATTCCAGTCTACCTCCTGAAATCGGTTTCCTACAATTCTGCACCGCTTTCAAGTCCTCTTGGCAGCCTTACTTCAATATATTTTTGGACGATAGCTGTCATTTATAACTCTGCAGGTTTGTGAGTGACAGTGCCCCTGAGCTCCTCTCTTCAACTCGCTTTTTTGTGAGCTGGCCGCAACACCGCAGGATTTCTTCAGGCCCTAGTGTTGTTCTGGCATGGCACGCTGAGCCTTTGGTTAATTCCTCTTCCTGGTGGGAAATGAGTGTTAAATATGCCTGTCCAGACACCTACCTCACTCTCAACCCCTTGGTGATGTGGGTCCTCTGGTTTGTGCCCACCTTTGCTGGGTTCCTCACCTTTCGATGATGTGGCCCCACTAGTGTGAGGACACTCCTGCCTGCTTCTCATCCACGTGGTTATGCGGACCCCCTGGTGAGAGTCTGTTCCTGGCTGTGTTCCTCAGCCTTCTGTGAGGGAGACCCTCTGCTGATAGGTCACTCCTGCATGGCTGGCACACAATGCCTTGGTGAAGTCAGCTGTGTGGTGGCAGTTGGAGCGTGCTGGGAATCTCCGCCCCCCAGTAATGAGGGCCCTCTGACGTCAGGCCCTAACTGCTGGGCTCCCCAACTTTTCTTTGTGAGCCCAGTGATGCTCGGGCACTCCTCTTAGGTTCCCATCTCCATGGGGATGTGGGCCTTCTGCTCTGACGTTCCAACGGCTGGGTTGATCACAGTTTCATGATGTGGGCTCTCTGGTGTTAGTTCACTGTGGCCTGGATCCCATAGCCTCTGTGTTCTTGGCCGCCTGCTGGGAGGTTCCAACTGCTGGATTCCTCACTTTTTTAATTTTTTGGGCCCTCTGTTGTGAGGATCCTCCTGCCTGCCTCACTCCCAGCCCTTTCGTGATGTGTGTCCTCTGGTTTGAGGCCACATGTGCTGGGTTCCTCACCTTTCAATGATGTGGGACCAATGGTCTTAGGAGACTCCTGCCTGGTTCACATCCCCTTGGTGATGTGGGCCCTCTGTTGAGAGTCTGATCCTGGCTGGGTTCTTCACCCATCTGTGAGGTGGGCCGTCTGCTGTGAGGTCACTCCTCCCTGGCTTGCTCACCTCGCCTTGTGGACATGAGCCCTCTGGTGGCACTTGGAGCCTGCTGGGAGCCTCCTCCCCTCGGTGATGAGGGCCCTCTGGCGTCAGGCCCTAAGAGCTGTGCTCCCCACATTTCGTGATGTGCGACCCAGTGGTGCGAGGACACTCCATCCAGGTTCACATCCCCATTGGGATGTGGGCCTTCTGCTCTGAGGTCCCAACGCCTGGGTTGCTCACAGTTTCATGATGTGGGCTCTCTGCTGTTAGTTCACTCCTGCCTGCATCCCATAGCTTCTGTGCTCTCGGCTGCCTGCTGGGAGGTTCCAACTGCTGGATTCCTCACCTTTCTTATTCTTTGGGCCCTCTGTTTTTAGGCTACTCCTGCCTGCCTCACTCCCATTCCCTTTGTGATATGTGTCCTCTGATTTGAGGCCACATGTGCTGGGTTCCGCACCTTTCAATGATGTGGCCCCACTGGAGGGAAGACAGTCCTGACTGGTTCCCATCCCCTTGCTGATGTGGGCCCTCAGGTGAGAGTCTGATCCTGGCTGGGTTCCTCACCCTTCTGTGAGGTGGGCCCTCTGCTGTGAGGTCAATCATGCCTGTCTGGCACAAGTCACCTTGGCGACGTGGGCCCTCTGGTGGCAGTTGGAGTGTGCTGGGATCCTCCTCCCCTCGGTGATGAGGGCCCTCTTGCCTTAGGCCATAACTGCTGGGCTCCCCACATTTTCTGATGTGCGCCAAGTGAGTGAGGACACTCTTGCCAGGTTCGCATCCCCATGGGGATATGGGCCTTCTGCTCTGAGGTCAAAACGGCTGGCTTGCTCACAGTACCATGATGTGGGCCCTCTGCTGTGAGTTCACTCCGGCAAGGATCCCTTATCATCGGTGCTCTGAGCCGCCTGCTGGGAGGTTCCAACTGCTGGATTCCTCAACTTTTTTATTCTATGTGCCCTCTGTTGTGAGGCTCCTCCTGCCTGCCTCGCTGCCAGCCCCTTGGTGATGACTGTCCTATAGCTTGAGGCCACATGTGCTGCGTTCCTCACCTTTCGATGATGTGGCCCCACTCGTGTGAGGACACTCCTGCCTGGTTACCATCCGCTTGGTGAGGTGGGCCCTCTGGCGAGAGTCTAATCCTGGCTGGGTTCCTCAACGTTCTGTGAGGTAGGCCCTCTGCTGTGAGGTCACTCCTGACTGGCTGGCACACGTCACCTTGGAGACGTGAGCCCTCTGGTGGCAGTTGGAGCGTGCAGGGTGCCTCCTCCTCTCGGTGATGACGGCCCTCTGGCGTCAGGCCCTAAATGGTGGGCTCCCCACATTTTCTGATGTGCGCCCAGTGGTGCGCGGACACTCCAGCCAGGTTCCCATTTCCATGGGGATGTGGGCCTTCTGCTCTGTGGTCCCAACGCCTGGGTTGCTCACAGTTTTATGATGTTGGCCCTCTGCTGTGAGTTCACTGTGGCCTGGATCCCATAGCCTCGGTGTTCTGAGCTGCCAGCTGGAAGGTCTAAATGCTGGAATCCTCACATATTTTATATTATGTGCCCTGTGTTGTGAGGCTACTCCTGCCTGCCTCACTCCAAGGCCCTTTGTGATGTGGGTCCTCTGGTTTGAGGACACATGTGCTGGGTTCCTCACGTTAAGATGATGAGGCCCCACTGGTGTGAGGATAATCCTGACTGGTTCCCATCCCCTTTGTGATGTGGGCCCTCTGGTGAGAGTCTGATCCTGGCTGGGTTCCTCAACCATCTGTGAGGTGGGCTCTCTACTATCAGGTAACTCTTGCCTGGCTTGCTCACCTCGCCTTGTTGACATGAGCCCTCTGGTGGCACTTGGACCCTGCTGGGAGCCTCCTCACCTCTGTGATGAGGGCCCTCTGATGTCAAGCCCTAACTGCTGGGCTCCCCAACTTTTCTTAGTGAGCCCAGTGATGCTCGGGCACTCCTCTTAGGTTCCCATCTCCATGGGGATGTGGGCCTTCTGCTCTGACGTTCCAACGGCTGGGTTGATCACAGTTTCATGATGTGGGCTCTCTGGTGTTAGTTCACTGTGGCCTGGATCCCATAGCCTCTGTGTTCTTGGCCGCCTGCTGGAAGGTTCCAACTGCTGGATTCCTCACTTTTTTAATTTTTTAGGCCCTCTGTTGTGAGGATCCTCCTGCCTGCCTCACTCCCAGTCCCTTCGTGATGTGTGTCCTCTGGTTTGAGGCCACATGTGCTGGGTTCCTCACCTTTCGATGATGTGGGACCAATGGTCTTAGGAGACTCCTGCCTGGTTCACATCCCCTTGGTGATGTGGGCTCTCTGTTGAGAGTCTGATCCTGGCTGGGTTCCTCACCCATCTGTGAGGTGGGCCGTCTGCTGTGAGGTCACTCCTGCCTGGCTTGCTCACCTCGCCTTGTGGACATGAGCCCTCTGGTGGCACTTGGAGCCTGCTGGGAGCCTCCTCCCCTTGGTGATGAGGGCCCTCTGGCGTCAGGCCCTAACGGCTGGACTCCCCACATTTTGTGATGTGCGCCCAGTGGTTCGAAGACACTCCATCCAGGTTCACATACCCATTGGGATGTGGGCCTTCTGTTCTGATGTCCCAACGGCTGGGTTGTTCACAGTTTCATGATGTGGGCTCTCTGCTGTTAGTTCACTCTGGCCTGGATGCCATAGCCTCTGTGCTCTGGGCCGCCTGCTGGAAGGTTCCAACTGCTCGATTCCTCAACTTTTGTATTCTATGGGGCCTGTGTTGCGATGCTCCTCCTGCCTGCCTCACTCGCATCCCCTTTGTGATGTGGGTCCTCTGGTTTGAGGCCACATATGCTGGGTTCCGCAACTTTCAATGATGTGGCCCCACTGGTGTGAGGACACTCCTGCCTGGTTCCCATCCCCTTGGTGATGTGGGCCTTCTGGTGACAGTCTTATCCTGGCTGGGTTCCTCACTCTTCTGTGAGGTAGGCCCTCTGCTGTGAGGTCAATCCTACCTGACTTGCACACATCACCTTGGCGACGTGGGCCCTCTGTTGGCACATGGAACCTGCTGGGAGCCTCCTGCCCTCGGTGATGACAGCCCTCTAGCAACAGGCCCTAACTGCTGGGCTCCCCACATTTTCTGATGTGAGCCCAGTGATGCCAGGACACTCCTGTCAGGTTCCCATCCCCATGGGGATGTGGGCTTTCTGCTCTGAGGTCCCAACGCCTGGGTTGCTCACAGTTTCATGATGTGGGCTCTCTGCTCTTAGTTCACTCCTGCCTGCATCCCATAGCTTCTGTGCTCTCGGCCGCCTGCTGGGAGGTTCCAAATGCTGGATTCCTCACCTTTTTTATTCTTTGGGCCCTCTGTTTTTAGGCTACTCCTACCTGCCTCACTCCCATCCCCTTTGTGATGTATGTCCTCTGATATGAGGCCGCATGTGCTGGGTTCCTCACCTTTCGATGATGTGGCCCCACTGGTGAGAGGACAGTCCTGACTGGTTCCCATCCCCTTGGTGTTGTGGGCCCTCTGGCAAGAGTCTCATCCTACCTCGGTTCCTCACCCTTCTGTGAGATAGGCCCTCTGTTGTGAGGTCACTACTGCTTGGCTGGCGCATGCCACCTTGTAGACGTGGGCCCTCTGTTGGCAGTTGGAACCTGCTGGGAGTCTCCTCCCCTCAGTTATGAGGGCCCCCTGGCGTCAGGCCCTAACTGCTGGGCTCCTAACATTTTCTGATATGTGCTAAGTGGTGCGAAGCCACTCCTGCCAGGTTCCCATCCCAATGGGGATGTGGGCCTTCTGTTCTGAGGTCCCAACGGCTGGGCTGCTCACAGGTTCATGATGTGGGCCCTCTGCTGTGAGTTCACTGCGGCCTGGATACCATAGCCTCGGTGCTCTGGGCCGCTTGCTGGGAGGTTCCAACTGCTGGATTCCTCAACTTTTATATTCTATGGACCCTGTGTTGTGAGGCCGGTCCTGCCAGCCTCATTCCGAACCCCTTGGTGATGTGGTTCCTCTGGTTTGAGGCTACATGTGCTGGGATCCTCACCTTTCGATGATGTTGTCCCACTGATGTGGGGACACTCCTTCCTGGTTCCCTTCCCCTTGGTGATGTGGGCCCTCTGGTGAGAGTCTGATCCTGGCTGTGTTCCTCACCCTTCTGTGAGGTGGGGCCTCTGCTGTGAGGTCACTCCTGCCGGGCTGGCACACATCGCCTTGGTGACGTTGGCCCTCTGGTGGCAGCTGGAGCCTGCTGGGAGTCTCCTCCCCTCGGTGATGAGTGCCCTCTAGCATCAGGTCCTAACTTCTGAGCACCCCACGTTTTCTGATGTGAGCCCAGTGATGCCAGGACACTCCTGTCATATTCCCATCACCATGGGGATGTGGGCCTTCTGCTCTGAGGTCCCAATGTCTGGGTTGCTCACAGTTTCATGATGTGGGCTGTCTGGTGTTAGTTCACTCTGGCTTGGATCCCCTAGCCTCTGTGCTCTGGGCCGCCTGCTGGGAGGTTGCAACTGCTGGATTCCTCACCTTCCTTATTTTGGGGCCCTCTGTTGTGAGGCTCCTCCTGCCTGCCTCACCCCCAGCCCCTTGGTGATGCGTGTCCTATGGTTTGAAGCCACGTGTTCTGGGTTCCTCACCTTTAGATGATGTGGCCCTACTCATGTGAGGACACTCCTGCCTGGTTCCAATCCATTTGGTGATGTGGGCCCTCTGGTGCGAGTCTGATCCTGACTGGGTTCGTCACACTTCTCTGAGGTGGGCCCTCTGCTGTGAGGTCATTCGTGCCTGGTTGGCACACATCGCCTTGGCGACGTCAGCCCTCTGGTGGCCGTTGGAGCCTGCTGGGAGCCTCCTTCCCTTGGTGATGAGGGTCCTCTGGCATCAGGCTCTAACTGCTGGTCTCCCAAAATTTTCTGATACGTTTTCAGTGGTGCGAGGACACTCCTACCAGATTTATATCCCCATGGGGATGTGGGCCTCCTGCTCTGAGGTCCCAATGGCTGGGTTGCTCAGTTTCATGACATGAGCCCTCTTCTGTGAGTTCACTGTGGCCTGGATCCCATAGCCTCGGTGCTCTGGGCCCCCTGCTGGGAGGTTCCAACTGCTGGATTCCTCACTTTTTTATTCTATGGGCCCAGTGTTGTGAGGCTACTCCTGCCTGCCTCACTCCGAGGCCCTTAGTGATGTGGGTCCTCTGGTTTGAGGACACATGTGCTGAGTACCTCACCTTTTGATGATGTGGCCCCACTGGTGTGAAGACACTCCTGCCTGGTTCCCATCCCCTTGGTGATGTGGGCCCTCTGGTGAGAGTCTGATGTTGGCTGGGTTTCTCACCCTTCTGTGAGGTGGGATCTCTGCTGTGAGGTAACTCCTGCCTGGCTTGCTCACGTTGCCTTGACAACATGAGCCCTCAGGTGGCAGTTGGAGCCTGCTGGGAATCTCCTCCCCTCGGTTATGAGAGCTCTGGATAAAACACATATGCCCTTTTTTGCCAAGTGCATTATTTTCCAAGTTCTGTCTCTTTTCCTATGCTTTAAATGCAATTCCTATCTACCTCCTGAAATCGGTTTCCTGCAATTCTGCACCGCTTTCGAGTCCTCTTGGCGGCCTTACTTCAATATATTTTTGGACGATAGCTGTCATTTATAACTCTGCAGGTTTGTGAATGACAGTGCCCCTGAGCTCCTTTCTTCAACTCGCTTTCTTGTGAGCTGGCCGCAACACCGCAGGATTGCTTCAGGCCCTAGTGTGGTTCCGGCACTGCACTCTGAGCCTTTGGTTAATTCCGCTTCCTGGTGGGAAATGAGAGTTAAATTTGCCCGTCCAGACACCTCCAGCTAGTCTCTCATTGGTTCTCCCTATTCCTGTTCATTTTCCGCAGAAATTGCAAACTGGGCCAAACAGGAGGTTAAAGGCACTGACTCTCCAAGTGGGGAGAGTGTTAGTAAAGCGTCTGGAATGTTGCACCCGAGTACCAGGGGACGAAAACTGAGACACCTTTGAACACGTTTCCCGATCACATGGTGGATCATAGGCTGGGTTCCACATGCATGTTTTAGCTGAAGGAAGAATCCCTTAAACCTGGAGCGTTGAGACCCATGGAATGGGTACCATGCAATATAACTTCAAAGGGTCTGCATTTGCTCACCGAACCTCACCAATCCTATCACTGCTGCGTTTATGCCACTGTACACATGCTTGATTCTCCTTCGGAGACATATAAATCCATAGGTTTTAAGATTCTTACTAGTCAGGTATATTCTTAGGCGTTTAATATGGGGTGTTGAGTCCACTTCGTTGAGCAAGGAGTAGCTCTTGTCTATTACATATTTGACTTATGGAACGGTATCTGTGCTAATTTCAATCTCTGGTTTTATGCAGCACCCCAACTCACCTTTCCCCTTAAGCAAGCATAAGTTGGTTTTCTACATTTGAGACCCTGTTCTGTTTTGTAATTCAGTTCCTGTGTAGCCAAGTTTACATTCCGTGTAGTAGTGATATCTTATCATGTTTATTTTTCTCTGTGACTTATTTCACTTAGAATCATCGTACCTGAATCCACTCATTATGCTGCTACGGGCCTGATGACATAGATTTCATTGCTGAGTGATATTGCATTGTATGTAAGTACCACAACTTCTTTATCCATTTTTCGCTTTCTGCGATATTGAACTTGTACCGTAATCGAGGTTCTTGTAAACAGAGCCGTCCCAAACTTTGGGGTGGCTGTGTCTTTTTGATTTTATTTTCCCTAAGCTATAGGACCATAAGCGGAAATGCCCTAGGCTTTCTTGCTTTGTTTTTCAGATATTTCAGGAAACACCATACACTTCTCCAGAGTGGCTGTTGGCAATTTACATCCCGCCCATCAGCATAAAAAGGCTCCCAGTTCTCCATGGCCTGTCCTGCCTTTCTGGATTTTATACTTTTTTCTGATGGCCCTTTTGACTGGGGGGCAGTGAGACTTCATTGTAGTACATATTTCCTTTGCAAGCTTGCTTGGTTGGCCAAAAAGTGCGTATGCGTTTTTTCCTGAATATATTCAGGAAAAAACGCATATGCCCTTTTTGGCCAAGTGCATCATTGTGGACGTTCTCCCTCTTTTCCTATGCTTTACCTGCAATTCCAGTCTACCTCCTGAAATCGGTTTCCTGCAATTCTGCCCCGCTTTCAAGTCCTCTTGGCAGCCTTACTTCAATATATTTTTGGACGATAGCTGTCATTTATAACTCTGCAGGTTTGTGAATGACAGTGCCCCTGAGCTCCTTTCTTCAACTCGCTTTCTTGTGAGCTGGCCGCAACACCGCAGGATTGTTTCAGGCCCTAGTGTGGTTCCGGCATGGCACGCTGAGCCTTTGGTTAATTCCTCTTCCTGGTGGGAAATGAGAGTTAAATTTGCCCGTCCAGACACCTCCAGCTAGTCTCTCATTGGTTCTCCCTATTCCTGTTCATTTTCCGCAGAAATTGCAAACTGGGACAAACAGGAGGTTAAAGGCACTGACTCTCCAAGTGGGGAGAGTGTTAGTAAAGCGACTGGAATGTTGCACCCGAGTACCAGGGGACGAAAACTCAGACACCTTGGAACACGTTTCCCAATCACACGGTGGATCATACTCTGGGTTCCACATGCATGTTTTAGCTGAAGGAAGAATCCCTTAAACCTGGAGAGTTGAGACCCATGGAATGGGTACCATGCAATATGACTTCAAAGAGTCTGCATTTGCTCACCGATCCTCACCAATCCTATCACTGCTGCGTTTATGCCGCTGTACACACGCTTGATTCTCTTTCGGAGACATATAAAGCCATAGGTTTTAAGATTCTTACTAGTCAGGTATATTCTTAGGCGTTTAATATGGGTTGTTCAGTCCACTTCGTTGAGCAAGGAGTAGCTCTTGTCTATTACATATTTGGCTTATGGAACGGTATCTGTGCTAATTTCAATCTCTGGTTTTATGCAGCACCCCAACTCACCTTTCACCTTAAGCAAGCATAAGTTGGTTTTCTACATTTGAGACCCTGTTCTGTTTTGTACTTCAGTTCCTGTGTAGCCAAGTTTACATTCCGTGTAGTAGTGATATCTTATGATGTTTCTTTTTCTGTGTGACTTATTTCACTTAGTATCATCGTACCTGAATCCACTCATTATGCTGCTACGGGCCTGATGACATAGATTTCATTGCTGAGTGATATTGCATTGTACGTAAGTACCACAACTTCTTTATCCATTTTTCGCTTTCTGCGATATTGAACTTGTACCGTAAACGAGGTTCTTGTAAACAGAGGCGTCCCAAACTTTGGGGTGGCTGTGTCTTTTTGATTTTAATTTCCCTAAGCTATAGAACCATAAGCGGAAGTGCCCTAGGCTCTGTTGCTTTGTTTTTTAGATGTTTCAGGAAACACCATACACTTCTCCAGAGTGGCTGTTGGCAATTTACATCCCGTCCATCAGCATAACAAGGCTCCCAGTTCTCCATGGCCTGTCCTGCCTTTCTGGATTTTACACATTTTTCAGATGGCCCTTTTGACCGGGGGGCAGTGAGACTTCATTGTAGTGCAGATTTCCTTTGCAAGCTTGCTTGGTTGGCCAAAAAGGGCGTATGCGTTTTTTCCTGAATATATTCAGGAAAAAACGCATACGCCCTTTTTGGCGAAGTGCATCATTGTGGACGTTCTGCCTCTTTTCCTATGCTTTACATGCAATTCCAGTCTACCTCCTGAAATCGGTTTCCTACAATTCTGCACCGCTTTCAAGTCCTCTTGGCAGCCTTACTTCAATATATTTTTGGACGATAGCTGTCATTTATAACTCTGCAGGTTTGTGAGTGACAGTGCCCCTGAGCTCCTCTCTTCAACTCGCTTTTTTGTGAGCTGGCCGCAACACCGCAGGATTTCTTCAGGCCCTAGTGTTGTTCTGGCATGGCACGCTGAGCCTTTGGTTAATTCCTCTTCCTGGTGGGAAATGAGTGTTAAATATGCCTGTCCAGACACCTACCTCACTCTCAACCCCTTGGTGATGTGGGTCCTCTGGTTTGTGCCCACCTTTGCTGGGTTCCTCACCTTTCGATGATGTGGCCCCACTAGTGTGAGGACACTCCTGCCTGCTTCTCATCCACGTGGTTATGCGGACCCCCTGGTGAGAGTCTGTTCCTGGCTGTGTTCCTCAGCCTTCTGTGAGGGAGACCCTCTGCTGATAGGTCACTCCTGCATGGCTGGCACACAATGCCTTGGTGAAGTCAGCTGTGTGGTGGCAGTTGGAGCGTGCTGGGAATCTCCGCCCCCCAGTAATGAGGGCCCTCTGACGTCAGGCCCTAACTGCTGGGCTCCCCAACTTTTCTTTGTGAGCCCAGTGATGCTCGGGCACTCCTCTTAGGTTCCCATCTCCATGGGGATGTGGGCCTTCTGCTCTGACGTTCCAACGGCTGGGTTGATCACAGTTTCATGATGTGGGCTCTCTGGTGTTAGTTCACTGTGGCCTGGATCCCATAGCCTCTGTGTTCTTGGCCGCCTGCTGGGAGGTTCCAACTGCTGGATTCCTCACTTTTTTAATTTTTTGGGCCCTCTGTTGTGAGGATCCTCCTGCCTGCCTCACTCCCAGCCCTTTCGTGATGTGTGTCCTCTGGTTTGAGGCCACATGTGCTGGGTTCCTCACCTTTCAATGATGTGGGACCAATGGTCTTAGGAGACTCCTGCCTGGTTCACATCCCCTTGGTGATGTGGGCCCTCTGTTGAGAGTCTGATCCTGGCTGGGTTCTTCACCCATCTGTGAGGTGGGCCGTCTGCTGTGAGGTCACTCCTCCCTGGCTTGCTCACCTCGCCTTGTGGACATGAGCCCTCTGGTGGCACTTGGAGCCTGCTGGGAGCCTCCTCCCCTCGGTGATGAGGGCCCTCTGGCGTCAGGCCCTAAGAGCTGTGCTCCCCACATTTCGTGATGTGCGACCCAGTGGTGCGAGGACACTCCATCCAGGTTCACATCCCCATTGGGATGTGGGCCTTCTGCTCTGAGGTCCCAACGCCTGGGTTGCTCACAGTTTCATGATGTGGGCTCTCTGCTGTTAGTTCACTCCTGCCTGCATCCCATAGCTTCTGTGCTCTCGGCTGCCTGCTGGGAGGTTCCAACTGCTGGATTCCTCACCTTTCTTATTCTTTGGGCCCTCTGTTTTTAGGCTACTCCTGCCTGCCTCACTCCCATTCCCTTTGTGATATGTGTCCTCTGATTTGAGGCCACATGTGCTGGGTTCCGCACCTTTCAATGATGTGGCCCCACTGGAGGGAAGACAGTCCTGACTGGTTCCCATCCCCTTGCTGATGTGGGCCCTCAGGTGAGAGTCTGATCCTGGCTGGGTTCCTCACCCTTCTGTGAGGTGGGCCCTCTGCTGTGAGGTCAATCATGCCTGTCTGGCACAAGTCACCTTGGCGACGTGGGCCCTCTGGTGGCAGTTGGAGTGTGCTGGGATCCTCCTCCCCTCGGTGATGAGGGCCCTCTTGCCTTAGGCCATAACTGCTGGGCTCCCCACATTTTCTGATGTGCGCCAAGTGAGTGAGGACACTCTTGCCAGGTTCGCATCCCCATGGGGATATGGGCCTTCTGCTCTGAGGTCAAAACGGCTGGCTTGCTCACAGTACCATGATGTGGGCCCTCTGCTGTGAGTTCACTCCGGCAAGGATCCCTTATCATCGGTGCTCTGAGCCGCCTGCTGGGAGGTTCCAACTGCTGGATTCCTCAACTTTTTTATTCTATGTGCCCTCTGTTGTGAGGCTCCTCCTGCCTGCCTCGCTGCCAGCCCCTTGGTGATGACTGTCCTATAGCTTGAGGCCACATGTGCTGCGTTCCTCACCTTTCGATGATGTGGCCCCACTCGTGTGAGGACACTCCTGCCTGGTTACCATCCGCTTGGTGAGGTGGGCCCTCTGGCGAGAGTCTAATCCTGGCTGGGTTCCTCAACGTTCTGTGAGGTAGGCCCTCTGCTGTGAGGTCACTCCTGACTGGCTGGCACACGTCACCTTGGAGACGTGAGCCCTCTGGTGGCAGTTGGAGCGTGCAGGGTGCCTCCTCCTCTCGGTGATGACGGCCCTCTGGCGTCAGGCCCTAAATGGTGGGCTCCCCACATTTTCTGATGTGCGCCCAGTGGTGCGCGGACACTCCAGCCAGGTTCCCATTTCCATGGGGATGTGGGCCTTCTGCTCTGTGGTCCCAACGCCTGGGTTGCTCACAGTTTTATGATGTTGGCCCTCTGCTGTGAGTTCACTGTGGCCTGGATCCCATAGCCTCGGTGTTCTGAGCTGCCAGCTGGAAGGTCTAAATGCTGGAATCCTCACATATTTTATATTATGTGCCCTGTGTTGTGAGGCTACTCCTGCCTGCCTCACTCCAAGGCCCTTTGTGATGTGGGTCCTCTGGTTTGAGGACACATGTGCTGGGTTCCTCACGTTAAGATGATGAGGCCCCACTGGTGTGAGGATAATCCTGACTGGTTCCCATCCCCTTTGTGATGTGGGCCCTCTGGTGAGAGTCTGATCCTGGCTGGGTTCCTCAACCATCTGTGAGGTGGGCTCTCTACTATCAGGTAACTCTTGCCTGGCTTGCTCACCTCGCCTTGTTGACATGAGCCCTCTGGTGGCACTTGGACCCTGCTGGGAGCCTCCTCACCTCTGTGATGAGGGCCCTCTGATGTCAAGCCCTAACTGCTGGGCTCCCCAACTTTTCTTAGTGAGCCCAGTGATGCTCGGGCACTCCTCTTAGGTTCCCATCTCCATGGGGATGTGGGCCTTCTGCTCTGACGTTCCAACGGCTGGGTTGATCACAGTTTCATGATGTGGGCTCTCTGGTGTTAGTTCACTGTGGCCTGGATCCCATAGCCTCTGTGTTCTTGGCCGCCTGCTGGAAGGTTCCAACTGCTGGATTCCTCACTTTTTTAATTTTTTAGGCCCTCTGTTGTGAGGATCCTCCTGCCTGCCTCACTCCCAGTCCCTTCGTGATGTGTGTCCTCTGGTTTGAGGCCACATGTGCTGGGTTCCTCACCTTTCGATGATGTGGGACCAATGGTCTTAGGAGACTCCTGCCTGGTTCACATCCCCTTGGTGATGTGGGCTCTCTGTTGAGAGTCTGATCCTGGCTGGGTTCCTCACCCATCTGTGAGGTGGGCCGTCTGCTGTGAGGTCACTCCTGCCTGGCTTGCTCACCTCGCCTTGTGGACATGAGCCCTCTGGTGGCACTTGGAGCCTGCTGGGAGCCTCCTCCCCTCGGTGATGAGGGCCCTCTGGCGTCAGGCCCTAACGGCTGGACTCCCCACATTTTGTGATGTGCGCCCAGTGGTTCGAAGACACTCCATCCAGGTTCACATACCCATTGGGATGTGGGCCTTCTGTTCTGATGTCCCAACGGCTGGGTTGTTCACAGTTTCATGATGTGGGCTCTCTGCTGTTAGTTCACTCTGGCCTGGATGCCATAGCCTCTGTGCTCTGGGCCGCCTGCTGGAAGGTTCCAACTGCTCGATTCCTCAACTTTTGTATTCTATGGGGCCTGTGTTGCGATGCTCCTCCTGCCTGCCTCACTCGCATCCCCTTTGTGATGTGGGTCCTCTGGTTTGAGGCCACATATGCTGGGTTCCGCAACTTTCAATGATGTGGCCCCACTGGTGTGAGGACACTCCTGCCTGGTTCCCATCCCCTTGGTGATGTGGGCCTTCTGGTGACAGTCTTATCCTGGCTGGGTTCCTCACTCTTCTGTGAGGTAGGCCCTCTGCTGTGAGGTCAATCCTACCTGACTTGCACACATCACCTTGGCGACGTGGGCCCTCTGTTGGCACATGGAACCTGCTGGGAGCCTCCTGCCCTCGGTGATGACAGCCCTCTAGCATCAGGCCCTAACTGCTGGGCTCCCCACGTTTTCTGATGTGAGCCCAGTGATGCCAGGACACTCCTGTCAGGTTCCCATCCCCATGGGGATGTGGGCTTTCTGCTCTGAGGTCCCAACGCCTGGGTTGCTCACAGTTTCATGATGTGGGCTCTCTGCTGTTAGTTCACTCCTGCCTGCATCCCATAGCTTCTGTGCTCTCGGCCGCCTGCTGGGAGGTTCCAAATGCTGGATTCCTCACCTTTTTTATTCTTTGGGCCCTCTGTTTTTAGGCTACTCCTACCTGCCTCACTCCCATCCCCTTTGTGATGTATGTCCTCTGATATGAGGCCGCATGTGCTGGGTTCCTCACCTTTCGATGATGTGGCCCCACTGGTGAGAGGACAGTCCTGACTGGTTCCCATCCCCTTGGTGTTGTGGGCCCTCTGGCAAGAGTCTCATCCTACCTCGGTTCCTCACCCTTCTGTGAGATAGGCCCTCTGTTGTGAGGTCACTACTGCTTGGCTGGCGCATGCCACCTTGTAGACGTGGGCCCTCTGTTGGCAGTTGGAACCTGCTGGGAGTCTCCTCCCCTCAGTTATGAGGGCCCCCTGGCGTCAGGCCCTAACTGCTGGGCTCCTAACATTTTCTGATATGTGCTAAGTGGTGCGAAGCCACTCCTGCCAGGTTCCCATCCCAATGGGGATGTGGGCCTTCTGTTCTGAGGTCCCAACGGCTGGGCTGCTCACAGGTTCATGATGTGGGCCCTCTGCTGTGAGTTCACTGCGGCCTGGATACCATAGCCTCGGTGCTCTGGGCCGCTTGCTGGGAGGTTCCAACTGCTGGATTCCTCAACTTTTATATTCTATGGACCCTGTGTTGTGAGGCCGGTCCTGCCAGCCTCATTCCGAACCCCTTGGTGATGTGGTTCCTCTGGTTTGAGGCTACATGTGCTGGGATCCTCACCTTTCGATGATGTTGTCCCACTGATGTGGGGACACTCCTTCCTGGTTCCCTTCCCCTTGGTGATGTGGGCCCTCTGGTGAGAGTCTGATCCTGGCTGTGTTCCTCACCCTTCTGTGAGGTGGGGCCTCTGCTGTGAGGTCACTCCTGCCGGGCTGGCACACATCGCCTTGGTGACGTTGGCCCTCTGGTGGCAGCTGGAGCCTGCTGGGAGTCTCCTCCCCTCGGTGATGAGTGCCCTCTAGCATCAGGTCCTAACTTCTGAGCACCCCACGTTTTCTGATGTGAGCCCAGTGATGCCAGGACACTCCTGTCATATTCCCATCACCATGGGGATGTGGGCCTTCTGCTCTGAGGTCCCAATGTCTGGGTTGCTCACAGTTTCATGATGTGGGCTGTCTGGTGTTAGTTCACTCTGGCTTGGATCCCCTAGCCTCTGTGCTCTGGGCCGCCTGCTGGGAGGTTGCAACTGCTGGATTCCTCACCTTCCTTATTTTGGGGCCCTCTGTTGTGAGGCTCCTCCTGCCTGCCTCACCCCCAGCCCCTTGGTGATGCGTGTCCTATGGTTTGAAGCCACGTGTTCTGGGTTCCTCACCTTTAGATGATGTGGCCCTACTCATGTGAGGACACTCCTGCCTGGTTCCAATCCATTTGGTGATGTGGGCCCTCTGGTGCGAGTCTGATCCTGACTGGGTTCGTCACACTTCTCTGAGGTGGGCCCTCTGCTGTGAGGTCATTCGTGCCTGGTTGGCACACATCGCCTTGGCGACGTCAGCCCTCTGGTGGCCGTTGGAGCCTGCTGGGAGCCTCCTTCCCTTGGTGATGAGGGTCCTCTGGCATCAGGCTCTAACTGCTGGTCTCCCAAAATTTTCTGATACGTTTTCAGTGGTGCGAGGACACTCCTACCAGATTTATATCCCCATGGGGATGTGGGCCTCCTGCTCTGAGGTCCCAATGGCTGGGTTGCTCAGTTTCATGACATGAGCCCTCTTCTGTGAGTTCACTGTGGCCTGGATCCCATAGCCTCGGTGCTCTGGGCCCCCTGCTGGGAGGTTCCAACTGCTGGATTCCTCACTTTTTTATTCTATGGGCCCAGTGTTGTGAGGCTACTCCTGCCTGCCTCACTCCGAGGCCCTTAGTGATGTGGGTCCTCTGGTTTGAGGACACATGTGCTGAGTACCTCACCTTTTGATGATGTGGCCCCACTGGTGTGAAGACACTCCTGCCTGGTTCCCATCCCCTTGGTGATGTGGGCCCTCTGGTGAGAGTCTGATGTTGGCTGGGTTTCTCACCCTTCTGTGAGGTGGGATCTCTGCTGTGAGGTAACTCCTGCCTGGCTTGCTCACGTTGCCTTGACAACATGAGCCCTCAGGTGGCAGTTGGAGCCTGCTGGGAATCTCCTCCCCTCGGTTATGAGAGCTCTGGATAAAACACATATGCCCTTTTTTGCCAAGTGCATTATTTTCCAAGTTCTGTCTCTTTTCCTATGCTTTAAATGCAATTCCTATCTACCTCCTGAAATCGGTTTCCTGCAATTCTGCACCGCTTTCGAGTCCTCTTGGCGGCCTTACTTCAATATATTTTTGGACGATAGCTGTCATTTATAACTCTGCAGGTTTGTGAATGACAGTGCCCCTGAGCTCCTTTCTTCAACTCGCTTTCTTGTGAGCTGGCCGCAACACCGCAGGATTGCTTCAGGCCCTAGTGTGGTTCCGGCACTGCACTCTGAGCCTTTGGTTAATTCCGCTTCCTGGTGGGAAATGAGAGTTAAATTTGCCCGTCCAGACACCTCCAGCTAGTCTCTCATTGGTTCTCCCTATTCCTGTTCATTTTCCGCAGAAATTGCAAACTGGGCCAAACAGGAGGTTAAAGGCACTGACTCTCCAAGTGGGGAGAGTGTTAGTAAAGCGTCTGGAATGTTGCACCCGAGTACCAGGGGACGAAAACTGAGACACCTTTGAACACGTTTCCCGATCACATGGTGGATCATAGGCTGGGTTCCACATGCATGTTTTAGCTGAAGGAAGAATCCCTTAAACCTGGAGCGTTGAGACCCATGGAATGGGTACCATGCAATATAACTTCAAAGGGTCTGCATTTGCTCACCGAACCTCACCAATCCTATCACTGCTGCGTTTATGCCGCTGTACACATGCTTGATTCTCCTTCGGAGACATATAAATCCATAGGTTTTAAGATTCTTACTAGTCAGGTATATTCTTAGGCGTTTAATATGGGGTGTTGAGTCCACTTCGTTGAGCAAGGAGTAGCTCTTGTCTATTACATATTTGACTTATGGAACGGTATCTGTGCTAATTTCAATCTCTGGTTTTATGCAGCACCCCAACTCACCTTTCCCCTTAAGCAAGCATAAGTTGGTTTTCTACATTTGAGACCCTGTTCTGTTTTGTAATTCAGTTCCTGTGTAGCCAAGTTTACATTCCGTGTAGTAGTGATATCTTATCATGTTTATTTTTCTCTGTGACTTATTTCACTTAGAATCATCGTACCTGAATCCACTCATTATGCTGCTACGGGCCTGATGACATAGATTTCATTGCTGAGTGATATTGCATTGTATGTAAGTACCACAACTTCTTTATCCATTTTTCGCTTTCTGCGATATTGAACTTGTACCGTAATCGAGGTTCTTGTAAACAGAGCCGTCCCAAACTTTGGGGTGGCTGTGTCTTTTTGATTTTATTTTCCCTAAGCTATAGGACCATAAGCGGAAATGCCCTAGGCTTTGTTGCTTTGTTTTTCAGATATTTCAGGAAACACCATACACTTCTCCAGAGTGGCTGTTGGCAATTTACATCCCGCCCATCAGCATAAAAAGGCTCCCAGTTCTCCATGGCCTGTCCTGCCTTTCTGGATTTTATACTTTTTTCTGATGGCCCTTTTGACTGGGGGGCAGTGAGACTTCATTGTAGTACATATTTCCTTTGCAAGCTTGCTTGGTTGGCCAAAAAGTGCGTATGCGTTTTTTCCTGAATATATTCAGGAAAAAACGCATATGCCCTTTTTGGCCAAGTGCATCATTGTGGACGTTCTCCCTCTTTTCCTATGCTTTACCTGCAATTCCAGTCTACCTCCTGAAATCGGTTTCCTGCAATTCTGCCCCGCTTTCAAGTCCTCTTGGCAGCCTTACTTCAATATATTTTTGGACGATAGCTGTCATTTATAACTCTGCAGGTTTGTGAATGACAGTGCCCCTGAGCTCCTTTCTTCAACTCGCTTTCTTGTGAGCTGGCCGCAACACCGCAGGATTGTTTCAGGCCCTAGTGTGGTTCCGGCATGGCACGCTGAGCCTTTGGTTAATTCCTCTTCCTGGTGGGAAATGAGAGTTAAATTTGCCCGTCCAGACACCTCCAGCTAGTCTCTCATTGGTTCTCCCTATTCCTGTTCATTTTCCGCAGAAATTGCAAACTGGGACAAACAGGAGGTTAAAGGCACTGACTCTCCAAGTGGGGAGAGTGTTAGTAAAGCGACTGGAATGTTGCACCCGAGTACCAGGGGACGAAAACTGAGACACCTTTGAACACGTTTCCCAATCACACGGTGGATCATACTCTGGGTTCCACATGCATGTTTTAGCTGAAGGAAGAATCCCTTAAACCTGGAGAGTTGAGACCCATGGAATGGGTACCATGCAATATGACTTCAAAGAGTCTGCATTTGCTCACCGATCCTCACCAATCCTATCACTGCTGCGTTTATGCCGCTGTACACACGCTTGATTCTCTTTCGGAGACATATAAAGCCATAGGTTTTAAGATTCTTACTAGTCAGGTATATTCTTAGGCGTTTAATATGGGTTGTTCAGTCCACTTCGTTGAGCAAGGAGTAGCTCTTGTCTATTACATATTTGGCTTATGGAACGGTATCTGTGCTAATTTCAATCTCTGGTTTTATGCAGCACCCCAACTCACCTTTCACCTTAAGCAAGCATAAGTTGGTTTTCTACATTTGAGACCCTGTTCTGTTTTGTACTTCAGTTCCTGTGTAGCCAAGTTTACATTCCGTGTAGTAGTGATATCTTATGATGTTTCTTTTTCTGTGTGACTTATTTCACTTAGTATCATCGTACCTGAATCCACTCATTATGCTGCTACGGGCCTGATGACATAGATTTCATTGCTGAGTGATATTGCATTGTACGTAAGTACCACAACTTCTTTATCCATTTTTCGCTTTCTGCGATATTGAACTTGTACCGTAAACGAGGTTCTTGTAAACAGAGGCGTCCCAAACTTTGGGGTGGCTGTGTCTTTTTGATTTTAATTTCCCTAAGCTATAGAACCATAAGCGGAAGTGCCCTAGGCTCTGTTGCTTTGTTTTTTAGATGTTTCAGGAAACACCATACACTTCTCCAGAGTGGCTGTTGGCAATTTACATCCCGTCCATCAGCATAACAAGGCTCCCAGTTCTCCATGGCCTGTCCTGCCTTTCTGGATTTTACACATTTTTCAGATGGCCCTTTTGACCGGGGGGCAGTGAGACTTCATTGTAGTGCAGATTTCCTTTGCAAGCTTGCTTGGTTGGCCAAAAAGGGCGTATGCGTTTTTTCCTGAATATATTCAGGAAAAAACGCATACGCCCTTTTTGGCGAAGTGCATCATTGTGGACGTTCTGCCTCTTTTCCTATGCTTTACATGCAATTCCAGTCTACCTCCTGAAATCGGTTTCCTACAATTCTGCACCGCTTTCAAGTCCTCTTGGCAGCCTTACTTCAATATATTTTTGGACGATAGCTGTCATTTATAACTCTGCAGGTTTGTGAGTGACAGTGCCCCTGAGCTCCTCTCTTCAACTCGCTTTTTTGTGAGCTGGCCGCAACACCGCAGGATTTCTTCAGGCCCTAGTGTTGTTCTGGCATGGCACGCTGAGCCTTTGGTTAATTCCTCTTCCTGGTGGGAAATGAGAGTTAAATTTGCCCGTCCAGACACCTCCAGCTAGTCTCTCATTGGTTCTCCCTATTCCTGTTCATTTTCCGCAGAAATTGCAAACTGGGACAAACAGGAGGTTAAAGGCACTGACTCTCCAAGTGGGGAGAGTGTTAGTAAAGCGTCTGGAATGTTGCACCCGAGTACCAGGGGACGAAAACTGAGACACATTTGAACACGTTTCCCTATCACACGGTGGATCATACTCTGGGTTCCACATGCATGTTTTAGCTGAAGGAAGAATCCCTTAAACCTGGAGAGTTGAGACCCATGGAATGGGTACCATGCAATATGACTTCAAAGGGTCTGCATTTGCTCACCGATCCTCACCAATCCTATCACTGCTGCGTTTATGCCGCTGTACACACGCTTGATTCTCCTTTGGAGACATATAAATCCATAGGTTTTAAGATTCTTACTAGTCAGATATATTCTTAGGTGTTTAATATGTGGTGTTGAGTCCACTTCGTTGAGGAAGGAGTAGCTATTGTCTATTACA
Source organism: Grampus griseus (assembly GCF_964374135.1). Lineage (NCBI taxonomy): Eukaryota > Metazoa > Chordata > Mammalia > Artiodactyla > Delphinidae > Grampus > Grampus griseus. Next base: position 64,322 of record NW_028132994.1, on the reverse strand, counting down.
TATTTGGCTTATGGAACGGTATCTGTGCTAATTTCAATCTCTGGTTTTATGCAGCACATCAACTCACCTTTCCCCTTAAGCAAGCATAAGTTGGTTTTCTAAATTTGAGACCCTGTTCTGTTTTGTAATCCTGTTCCTGTGTAGCCAAGTTTACATTCCGTGTATTAGTGATATCTTATGATGTTTCTTTTTCTGCGTGACTTATTTCAGTTAGAATCATCATACCTGAATCCACTCATTATGCTGCTACGGGCCTGATGACATAGATGTCATTGCTGAGTGATATTGCATTGTACGTAAGTACCACAACTTCTTCATCCATTTTTCACTTTCTGCGATATTGAACTTGTACCGTAAACGAGGTTCTTGTAAACAGAGCCGTCCCAAACTTTGGGGTGGCTGTGTCTTTTTGATTTTCATTTCCTTAAGCTATAGGACCATAAGTGGAAGTGCCCTAGGCTCTGTTGCTTTGTTTTTTAGATGTTTCAGGAAACACCATACACTTCTCCCGAGTGGCTGTTGGCAATTTACATCCCGCCCATCAGCATAACAGTCTCCCAGTTCTCCATGGCCTGTCCTGCCTTTCTGGATTTTACACTTTTTTCAGATGGCCCTTTTGACCGGGGGGAAGTGAGACTTCATTGTAGTGCAGATTTCCTTTGCAAGCTTGCTTGGTTGGCCAAAAAGAGCGTATGCGTTTTTTCCTGAATATATTCAGGAAAAAACGCATACGCCCTTTTTGGCCAAGTGCATCATTGTGGACGTTCTGCCTCTTTTCCTATGCTTTAAATGCAATTCCAGTCTACCTCCTGAAATCGGTTTCCTGCAATTCTGCCCCGCTTTCAAGTCCTCTTGGCAGCCTTACTTCAGTATATTTTTGGACGATAGCTGTCATTTATAACTCTGCAGGTTTGTGAATTACAGTGCCCCTGAGCTCCTTTCTTCAACTCGCTTTCTTGTGAGCTGGCCGCAACACCGCAGGATTGCTTCAGGCCCTAATCTGGTTCCGGCACGGCACGCTGAGCCTTTGGTTAATTCCTCTTCCTGGTGGGAAATGAGAGTTAAATTTGCCCGTCCAGACACCTCCAGCTAGTCTCTCATTGGTTCTCCCTATTCCTGTTCATCTTCCACAGAAATTGCAAACTGGGCCAAACAGGAGGTTAAAGGCACTGACTCTCCAAGTCGGGAGAGTGTTAGTAAAGCGTCTGGAATGTTGCACCCGAGTACCAGGGGACGAGAACGGAGACATATTTAAACACGTCTCCCGATCACACAGTTGATCATACTCTGGGCTCCACATGCATGTTTTAGCTGAAGGAAGAATCCCTTAAACCTGGAGAGTTGAGACCCGTGGAATGGGTACCATGCAATATGACTTCAAAGGGTCTTCATTTGCTCACCGAACCTCTCCAATCCTATCACTGCTGCGTTTATGCCCCTGTACACACCCTTGATTCTCTTTCGGAGACATAGCAATCCATAGGTTTTAAGATACTTACTAGTCAGGTACATACTTAGGCGTTTAATATGGGGTGTTGAGTCCATTTCGTTGAGCAAAGAGTAGCTCTTGTCTATTCCATATTTGCTTAAGGAACTTTATCTGTGCTCATTTCAATCTCTGGTTTTATGCAGCACCCCAACTCACCTTTCCCCTTAAGCAAGCATAAGTTGGTTTTCTAAATTTGAGACCCTGTTCTGTTTTGTAATCCAGTTCCTGTGTAGCCAAGTTTACATTCCGTGTATTAGTGATATCTTATGATGTTTCTTTTTCTGCGTGACTTATTTCAGTTAGAATCATCATACCTGAATCCACTCATTATGCTGCTACGGGCCTGATGACATAGATGTCATTGCTGAGTGATATTGCATTGTACGTAACTACCACAACTTCTTTATTCATTTTTCACTTTCTGCAATATTGAACTTGTACCGTAAACGAGGTTCTTGTAAACAGAGCCGTCCCAAACTTTGGGGTGGCTGTGTCTTTTTGATTTTCATTTCCCTAAGCTATAAGACCATGAGTGGAAGTGCCCTAGGCTCTGTTGCTTTGTTTTTTAGATGTTTCAGGAAACACCATACACTTCTCCCGAGTGGCTGTTGGCAATTTACATCCCACCCATCAGCATAACAAGGCTCCCAGTTCTCCATGGCCTGTCTTGCCTTTCTGGATTTTACACTTTTTTCAGATGGCCCTTTTGACCGGGGGGAAGTGAGACTTCATTGTAGTGCAGATTTCCTTTGTAAGCTTGCTTGGTTGGCCAAAAAGGGCATATGCGTTTTTTCCTGAATATATTCAGGAAAAAACGAATACGCCCTTTTTGGCCAAGTGCATCATTGTGGACGTTCTGCCTCTTTTCCTATGCTTTATATGCAATTCCAGTCTACCTCCTGAAATCGGTTTCCTGCAATTCTGCCCCGCTTTCAAGTCCTCTTGGCAGCCTTACTTCAGTATATTTTTGGACGATAGCTGTCATTTATAACTCTGCAGGTTTGTGAATGACAGTGCCCCTGAGCTCCTTTCTTCAACTCGCTTTCTTGTGAGCTGGCCACAACACCGCAGGATTGTTTCAGGCCCTAATCTGGTTCCGGCACGGCACGCTGAGCCTTTGGTTAATTCCTCTTCCTGGTGGGAAATGAGAGTTAAATTTGCCCGTCCAGACACCTCCAGCTAGTCTCTCATTGGTTCTCCCTATTCCTGTACATCTTCCACAGAAATTGCAAACTGGGCCAAACAGGAGGTTAAAGGCACTGACTCTCCAAGTCGGGAGAGTGTTAGTAAAGCGTCTGGAATGTAGCACCCGAGTACCACGGGACGAGAACAGAGACATATTTGAACACGTCTCCCGATCACACGGTTGATCATACTCTGGGTTCCACATGCATGTTTTAGCTGAAGGAAGAATCCCTTACACCTGGAGAGTTGAGACCCGTGGAATGGGTACCGTGCAATATGACTTCAAAGGGTCTTCATTTGCTCACCGAACCTCTCCAATCCTATCACTGCTGTGTTTATGCCCCTGTACACACGCTTGATTCTCTTTCGGAGACATAGCAATCCATAGGTTTTAAGATACTTACTAGTCAGGTACATTCTTAGGTGTTTAATATGGGGTGTTGAGTCCATTTCTTTGAGGAAGGAGTAGCTCTTGTCTATTCCATATTTGGCTTAAGGAACTTTATCTGTGCTCATTTCAATCTCTGGTTTTATGCAGCACCCCAACTCACCTTTCCCCTTAAGGAAGCATAAGTTGGTTTTCTACATTTGAGACCCTGTTCTGTTTTGTAATCCAGTTCCTGTGTAGCGAAGTTTACATTCCGTGTATCAGTGATATCTTATGATGTTTCTTTTTCTGTGTGACTTATTTCAGTTAGAATCATCATACCTGAATCCACTCATTATGCTGCTACGGGCCTGATGACATAGATGTCATTGCTGAGTGATATTGCATTGTACGTAAGTACCACAACTTCTTCATCCATTTTTCACTTTCTGCGATATTGAACTTGTACCGAAAACGAGGTTCTTGTAAACAGAGCCATTCCAAACTTTGGGGTGGCTGTGTCCTTTTGATTTTCATTTCCCTAAGCTATAGGACCATAAGTGGAAGTGCCCTAGGCTCTGTTGCTTTGTTTTTTAGATGTTTCAGGAAACACCATACACTTCTCCCGAGTGGCTGTTGGCAATTTACATCCCGCCCATCAGCATAACAAGGCTCCCAGTTCTCCATGGCCTGTCCTGCCTTTCTGGATTTTACACTTTTTTCAGATGGCCCTTTTGAACGGGGGGACGTGAGACTTCATCGTAGTGCAGATTTCCTTTGCAAGCTTGCTTGGTTGGCCAAAAAGGGCGTATGCGTTTTTTCCTGAATATATTCAGTAAAAAACGCATACGCCCTTTTTGGCCAAGTGCATCATTGTGGACGTTCTGCCTCTTTTCCTATGCTTTAAATGCAATTCCAGTCTACCTCCTGAAATCGGTTTCCTGCAATTTTGCCCCGCTTTCAAGTCCTCTTGGCAGCCTTACATCAGTATATTTTTGGACGATAGCTGTCATTTATAACTCTGCATGTTTGTGAATTACAGTGCCCCTGAGCTCCTTTCTTCAACTCGATTTCTTGTGAGCTGGCCGCAACACCGCAGGATTGCTTCAGGCCCTAATGTGGTTCCGGCACGGCACGCTGTGCCTTTGGTTAATTCCTCTTCCTGGTGGGAAATGAGAGTTAAATTTGCCCGTCCAGACACCTCCAGCTAGTCTCTCATTGGTTCTCCCTATTCCTGTTCATCTTCCACAGAAATTGCAAACTGGGCCAAACAGGAGGTTAAAGGCACTGACTCTCCAAGTCGGGAGAGTGTTAGTAAAGCGTCTGGAATGTTGCACCCGAGTACCAGGGGACGAGAAATGAGACATATTTAAACACGTCTCCCGATCACACGGTTGAACATATTCTGGGCTCCAAATGCATGTTTTAGCTGAAGGAAGAATCCCTTAAACCTGGAGAGTTGAGACCCGTGGAATGGGTACCATGCAATATGACTTCAACGGGTCTTCATTTGCTCACCGAACCTCTCCAATCCTATCACTGCTGCGTTTATGGCCCTGAACACCCGCTTGATTCTCTTTCGGAGACATAGCAATCCATAGGTTTTAACATACTTACTAGTCAGGTACATACTTAGGCGTTTAATATGGGGTGTTGAGTCCATTTCGTTGAGCAAGGAGTAGCTCTTGTCTATTCCATATTTGCTTAAGGAACTTCATCTGTGCTCATTTCAATCTCTGGTTTTATGCAGCACCCCAACTCACCTTTCCCCTTAAGCAAGCATAACTTGGTTTTCTAAATTTGAGACTCTGTTCTGTTTTGTAATCCAGTTCCTGTGTAGCCAAGTTTACATTCCGTGTATTAGTGATATCTTATGATGTTTCTTTTTCTGCGTGACTTATTTCAGTTAGAATCATCATTCCTGAATCCACTCATTATGCTGCTACGGGCCTGATGACATAGATGTCATTGCTGAGTGATATTGCATTGTACGTAAGTACCACAACTTCTTCATCCATTTTTCACTTTCTGCGATATTGAACTTGTACCGTAAACGAGGTTCTTGTAAACAGAGCCGTCCCAAACTTTGGGGTGGCTGTGTCTTTTTGATTTTCATTTCCCTAAGCTATAAGACCATAAGTGGAAGTGCCCTAGGCTCTGTTGCTTTGTTTTTTAGATGTTTCAGGAAACACCATACACTTCTCCCGAGTGGCTGTTGGCAATTTACATCCCACCCATCAGCATAACAAGGCTCCCAGTTCTCCATGGCCTGTCTTGCCTTTCTGGATTTTACACTTTTTTCAGATGGCCCTTTTGACCGGGGGGAAGTGAGACTTCATTGTAGTGCAGATTTCCTTTGTAAGCTTGCTTGGTTGGCCAAAAAGGGCATATGCGTTTTTTCCTGAATATATTCAGGAAAAAACGAATACGCCCTTTTTGGCCAAGTGCATCATTGTGGACGTTCTGCCTCTTTTCCTATGCTTTATATGCAATTCCAGTCTACCTCCTGAAATCGGTTTCCTGCAATTCTGCCCCGCTTTCAAGTCCTCTTGGCAGCCTTACTTCAGTATATTTTTGGACGATAGCTGTCATTTATAACTCTGCAGGTTTGTGAATGACAGTGCCCCTGAGCTCCTTTCTTCAACTCGCTTTCTTGTGAGCTGGCCGCAACACCGCAGGATTGCTTCAGGCCCTAATCTGGTTCCGGCATGGCACGCTGAGCCTTTGGTTAATTCCTCTTCCTGGTGGGAAATGAGAGTTAAATTTGCCCGTCCAGACACCTCCAGCTAGTCTCTCATTGGTTCTCCCTATTCCTGTACATCTTCCACAGAAATTGCAAACTGGGCCAAACAGGAGGTTAAAGGCACTGACTCTCCAAGTCGGGAGAGTGTTAGTAAAGCGTCTGGAATGTTGCACCCGAGTACCAGGGGACGAGAACGGAGACATATTTGAACACGTCTCCCGATCACACGGTTGATCATACTCTGGGTTCCACATGCATGTTTTAGCTGAAGGAAGAATCCCTTACACCTGGAGAGTTGAGACCCGTGGAATGGGTACCGTGCAATATGACTTCAAAGGGTCTTCATTTGCTCACCGAACCTCTCCAATCCTATCATTGCTGTGTTTATGCCCCTGTACACACGCTTGATTCTCTTTCGGAGACATAGCAATCCATAGGTTTTAAGATACTTACTAGTCAGGTACATTCTTAGGTGTTTAATATGGGGTGTTGAGTCCATTTCGTTGAGTAAGGAGTAGCTCTTGTCTATTCAATATTTGGCTTAAGGAACTTTATCTGTGCTCATTTCAATCTCTGGTTTTATGCAGCACCCCAACTCACCTTTCCCCTTAAGGAAGCATAAGTTTGTTTTCTCAATTTGAGACCCTGTTCTGTTTTGTAATCCAGTTCCTGTGTAGCCAAGTTTACATTCCGTGTATTAGTGATATCTTATGATGTTTCTTTTTCTGTGTGACTTATTTCAGTTAGAATCATCCTACATGAATCCACTCATTATGCTGCTACGGGCCTGATGACATAGATGTCATTGCTGAGTGATATTGCATTGTACGTAAGTACCACAACTTCTTCATCCATTTTTCACTTTCTGCGATATTGAACTTGTACCGAAAACGAGGTTCTTGTAAACAGAGCCATTCCAAACTTTGGGGTGGCTGTGTCCTTTTGATTTTCATTTCCCTAAGCTATAGGACCATAAGTGGAAGTGCCCTAGGCTTTGTTGCTTTGTTTTTTAGATGTTTCAGGAAACACCATACACTTCTCCCAAGTGGCTGTTGGCAATTTTCATCCCGCCCATCAGCATAACAAGGCTCCCAGTTCTCCATGGCCTGTCCTGCCTTTCTGGATTTTACACTTTTTTCAGATGGCCCTTTTGAACGGGGGGACGTGAGACTTCATCGTAGTGCAGATTTCCTTTGCAAGCTTGCTTGGTTGGCCAAAAAGGGCGTATGCGTTTTTTCCTGAATATATTCAGGAAAAAACGCATACGCCCTTTTTGGCCAAGTGCATCATTGTGGACGTTCTGCCTCTTTTCCTATGCTTTAAATGCAATTCCAGTCTACCTCCTGAAATCGGTTTCCTGCAATTCTGCCCCGCTTTCAAGTCCTCTTGGCAGCCTTACATCAGTATATTTTTGGACGATAGCTGTCATTTATAACTCTGCAGGTTTGTGAATTACAGTGCCCCTGAGCTCCTTTCTTCAACTCGATTTCTTGTGAGCTGGCCGCAACACCGCAGGATTGCTTCAGGCCCTAATGTGGTTCCGGCACGGCACGCTGTGCCTTTGGTTAATTCCTCTTCCTGGTGGGAAATGAGAGTTAAATTTGCCCGTCCAGACACCTCCAGCTAGTCTCTCATTGGTTCTCCCTATTCCTGTTCATCTTCCACAGAAATTGCAAACTGGGCCAAACAGGAGGTTAAAGGCACTGACTCTCCAAGTCGGGAGAGTGTTAGTAAAGCGTCTGGAATGTTGCACCCGAATACCAGGGGATGAGAAAAGAGACATATTTGATGACGTCTCCCGATCACACGGTTGATCATACTCTGGGTTCCACATGCATGTTTTAGCTGAAGGAAGAATCCCTTAAACCTGGAGAGTTGAGACCCGTGGAATGGGTACCATGCAATATGACTTCAAAGGGTCTTCATTTGCTCACCGAACCTCTCCAATCCTATCACTGCTGCGTTTATGCCCCTGTACACACCCTTGATTCTCTTTCAGAGACATAGCAATCCATAGGTTTTAAGATACTTACTAGTCAGGTACATACTTAGGCGTTTAATATGGGGTGTTGAGTCCATTTCGTTGAGCAAGGAGTAGCTCTTGTCTATACCATATTTGCTTAAGGAACTTTATCTGTGCTCATTTCAATCTCTGGTTTTATGCAGCACCCCAACTCACCTTTCCCCTTAAGCAAGCATAAGTTGGTTTTCTAAATTTGAGACCCTGTTCTGTTTTGTAATCCAGTTCCTGTGTAGCCAAGTTTACATTCCGTGTATTAGTGATATCTTATGATGTTTCTTTTTCTGCGTGACTTATTTTAGTTAGAATCATCATTTCTGAATCCACTCATTATGCTGCTACGGGCCTGATGACATAGATGTCATTGCTGAGTGATATTGCATTGTACGTAACTACCACAACTTCTTTATTCATTTTTCACTTTCTGCAATATTGAACTTGTACCGTAAACGAGGTTCTTGTAAACAGAGCCGTCCCAAATTTTGGGGTGGCTGTGTCTTTTTGATTTTCATTTCCCTAAGCTATAAGACCATAAGTGGAAGTACCCTAGGCTCTGTTGCTTTGTTTTTTAGATGTTTCAGGAAACACCATACACTTCTCCCGAGTGGCTGTTGGCAATTTACATCCCGCCCATCAGCATAACAAGGCTCCCAGTTCTCCATGGCCTGTCTTGCCTTTCTGGATTTTACACTTTTTTCAGATGGCCCTTTTGACCGGGGGGAAGTGAGACTTCATTGTAGTGCAGATTTCCTTTGTAAGCTTGCTTGGTTGGCCAAAAAGGGCGTATGCGTTTTTTCCTGAATATATTCAGGAAAAAACGAATACGCCCTTTATGGCCAAGTGCATCATTGTGGACGTTCTGCCTCTTTTCCTATGCTTTAAATGAAATTCCAGTCTACCTCTTGAAATCGGTTTCCTGCAATTCTGCCCCGCTTTCAAGTCCTCTTGACAGCCTTACTTCAGTATATTTTTGGACGATAGCTGTCATTTATAACTCTGCAGGTTTGTGAATTACAGTGTCCCTGAGCTCCTTTCTTCAACTCGCTTTCTTGTGAGCTGGCCGCAACACCGCAGGATTGCTTCAGGCCCTAATCTGGTTCCGGCACGGCACGCTGAGCCTTTGGTTAATTCCTCTTCCTGGTGGGAAATGAGAGTTAAATTTGCCCGTCCAGACACCTCCAGCTAGTCTCTCATTGGTTCTCCCTATTCCTGTTCATCTTCCACAGAAATTGCAAACTGGGCCAAACAGGAGGTTAAAGGCACTGACTCTCCAAGTCGGGAGAGTGTTAGTAAAGCGTCTGGAATGTTGCACCCGAGTACCAGGGGACGAGAACGGAGACATATTTAAACACGTCTCCCGATCACACAGTTGATCATACTCTGGGCTCCACATGCATGTTTTAGCTGAAGGAAGAATCCCTTAAACCTGGAGAGTTGAGACCCGTGGAATGGGTACCATGCAATATGACTTCAAAGGGTCTTCATTTGCTCACCGAACCTCTCCAATCCTATCACTGCTGCGTTTATGCCCCTGTACACACCCTTGATTCTCTTTCGGAGACATAGCAATCCATAGGTTTTAAGATACTTACTAGTCAGGTACATACTTAGGCGTTTAATATGGGGTGTTGAGTCCATTTCGTTGAGCAAAGAGTAGCTCTTGTCTATTCCATATTTGCTTAAGGAACTTTATCTGTGCTCATTTCAATCTCTGGTTTTATGCAGCACCCCAACTCACCTTTCCCCTTAAGCAAGCATAAGTTGGTTTTCTAAATTTGAGACCCTGTTCTGTTTTGTAATCCAGTTCCTGTGTAGCCAAGTTTACATTCCGTGTATTAGTGATATCTTATGATGTTTCTTTTTCTGCGTGACTTATTTCAGTTAGAATCATCATACCTGAATCCACTCATTATGCTGCTACGGGCCTGATGACATAGATGTCATTGCTGAGTGATATTGCATTGTACGTAACTACCACAACTTCTTTATTCATTTTTCACTTTCTGCAATATTGAACTTGTACCGTAAACGAGGTTCTTGTAAACAGAGCCGTCCCAAACTTTGGGGTGGCTGTGTCTTTTTGATTTTCATTTCCCTAAGCTATAAGACCATGAGTGGAAGTGCCCTAGGCTCTGTTGCTTTGTTTTTTAGATGTTTCAGGAAACACCATACACTTCTCCCGAGTGGCTGTTGGCAATTTACATCCCACCCATCAGCATAACAAGGCTCCCAGTTCTCCATGGCCTGTCTTGCCTTTCTGGATTTTACACTTTTTTCAGATGGCCCTTTTGACCGGGGGGAAGTGAGACTTCATTGTAGTGCAGATTTCCTTTGTAAGCTTGCTTGGTTGGCCAAAAAGGGCATATGCGTTTTTTCCTGAATATATTCAGGAAAAAACGAATACGCCCTTTTTGGCCAAGTGCATCATTGTGGACGTTCTGCCTCTTTTCCTATGCTTTATATGCAATTCCAGTCTACCTCCTGAAATCGGTTTCCTGCAATTCTGCCCCGCTTTCAAGTCCTCTTGGCAGCCTTACTTCAGTATATTTTTGGACGATAGCTGTCATTTATAACTCTGCAGGTTTGTGAATGACAGTGCCCCTGAGCTCCTTTCTTCAACTCGCTTTCTTGTGAGCTGGCCACAACACCGCAGGATTGTTTCAGGCCCTAATCTGGTTCCGGCACGGCACGCTGAGCCTTTGGTTAATTCCTCTTCCTGGTGGGAAATGAGAGTTAAATTTGCCCGTCCAGACACCTCCAGCTAGTCTCTCATTGGTTCTCCCTATTCCTGTACATCTTCCACAGAAATTGCAAACTGGGCCAAACAGGAGGTTAAAGGCACTGACTCTCCAAGTCGGGAGAGTGTTAGTAAAGCGTCTGGAATGTAGCACCCGAGTACCACGGGACGAGAACAGAGACATATTTGAACACGTCTCCCGATCACACGGTTGATCATACTCTGGGTTCCACATGCATGTTTTAGCTGAAGGAAGAATCCCTTACACCTGGAGAGTTGAGACCCGTGGAATGGGTACCGTGCAATATGACTTCAAAGGGTCTTCATTTGCTCACCGAACCTCTCCAATCCTATCACTGCTGTGTTTATGCCCCTGTACACACGCTTGATTCTCTTTCGGAGACATAGCAATCCATAGGTTTTAAGATACTTACTAGTCAGGTACATTCTTAGGTGTTTAATATGGGGTGTTGAGTCCATTTCTTTGAGGAAGGAGTAGCTCTTGTCTATTCCATATTTGGCTTAAGGAACTTTATCTGTGCTCATTTCAATCTCTGGTTTTATGCAGCACCCCAACTCACCTTTCCCCTTAAGGAAGCATAAGTTGGTTTTCTACATTTGAGACCCTGTTCTGTTTTGTAATCCAGTTCCTGTGTAGCGAAGTTTACATTCCGTGTATCAGTGATATCTTATGATGTTTCTTTTTCTGTGTGACTTATTTCAGTTAGAATCATCATACCTGAATCCACTCATTATGCTGCTACGGGCCTGATGACATAGATGTCATTGCTGAGTGATATTGCATTGTACGTAAGTACCACAACTTCTTCATCCATTTTTCACTTTCTGCGATATTGAACTTGTACCGAAAACGAGGTTCTTGTAAACAGAGCCATTCCAAACTTTGGGGTGGCTGTGTCCTTTTGATTTTCATTTCCCTAAGCTATAGGACCATAAGTGGAAGTGCCCTAGGCTCTGTTGCTTTGTTTTTTAGATGTTTCAGGAAACACCATACACTTCTCCCGAGTGGCTGTTGGCAATTTACATCCCGCCCATCAGCATAACAAGGCTCCCAGTTCTCCATGGCCTGTCCTGCCTTTCTGGATTTTACACTTTTTTCAGATGGCCCTTTTGAACGGGGGGACGTGAGACTTCATCGTAGTGCAGATTTCCTTTGCAAGCTTGCTTGGTTGGCCAAAAAGGGCGTATGCGTTTTTTCCTGAATATATTCAGTAAAAAACGCATACGCCCTTTTTGGCCAAGTGCATCATTGTGGACGTTCTGCCTCTTTTCCTATGCTTTAAATGCAATTCCAGTCTACCTCCTGAAATCGGTTTCCTGCAATTTTGCCCCGCTTTCAAGTCCTCTTGGCAGCCTTACATCAGTATATTTTTGGACGATAGCTGTCATTTATAACTCTGCATGTTTGTGAATTACAGTGCCCCTGAGCTCCTTTCTTCAACTCGATTTCTTGTGAGCTGGCCGCAACACCGCAGGATTGCTTCAGGCCCTAATGTGGTTCCGGCACGGCACGCTGTGCCTTTGGTTAATTCCTCTTCCTGGTGGGAAATGAGAGTTAAATTTGCCCGTCCAGACACCTCCAGCTAGTCTCTCATTGGTTCTCCCTATTCCTGTTCATCTTCCACAGAAATTGCAAACTGGGCCAAACAGGAGGTTAAAGGCACTGACTCTCCAAGTCGGGAGAGTGTTAGTAAAGCGTCTGGAATGTTGCACCCGAGTACCAGGGGACGAGAAATGAGACATATTTAAACACGTCTCCCGATCACACGGTTGAACATATTCTGGGCTCCAAATGCATGTTTTAGCTGAAGGAAGAATCCCTTAAACCTGGAGAGTTGAGACCCGTGGAATGGGTACCATGCAATATGACTTCAACGGGTCTTCATTTGCTCACCGAACCTCTCCAATCCTATCACTGCTGCGTTTATGGCCCTGAACACCCGCTTGATTCTCTTTCGGAGACATAGCAATCCATAGGTTTTAACATACTTACTAGTCAGGTACATACTTAGGCGTTTAATATGGGGTGTTGAGTCCATTTCGTTGAGCAAGGAGTAGCTCTTGTCTATTCCATATTTGCTTAAGGAACTTCATCTGTGCTCATTTCAATCTCTGGTTTTATGCAGCACCCCAACTCACCTTTCCCCTTAAGCAAGCATAACTTGGTTTTCTAAATTTGAGACTCTGTTCTGTTTTGTAATCCAGTTCCTGTGTAGCCAAGTTTACATTCCGTGTATTAGTGATATCTTATGATGTTTCTTTTTCTGCGTGACTTATTTCAGTTAGAATCATCATTCCTGAATCCACTCATTATGCTGCTACGGGCCTGATGACATAGATGTCATTGCTGAGTGATATTGCATTGTACGTAAGTACCACAACTTCTTCATCCATTTTTCACTTTCTGCGATATTGAACTTGTACCGTAAACGAGGTTCTTGTAAACAGAGCCGTCCCAAACTTTGGGGTGGCTGTGTCTTTTTGATTTTCATTTCCCTAAGCTATAAGACCATTAGTGGAAGTGCCCTAGGCTCTGTTGCTTTGTTTTTTAGATGTTTCAGGAAACACCATACACTTCTCCCGAGTGGCTGTTGGCAATTTACATCCCACCCATCAGCATAACAAGGCTCCCAGTTCTCCATGGCCTGTCTTGCCTTTCTGGATTTTACACTTTTTTCAGATGGCCCTTTTGACCGGGGGGAAGTGAGACTTCATTGTAGTGCAGATTTCCTTTGTAAGCTTGCTTGGTTGGCCAAAAAGGGCATATGCGTTTTTTCCTGAATATATTCAGGAAAAAACGAATACGCCCTTTTTGGCCAAGTGCATCATTGTGGACGTTCTGCCTCTTTTCCTATGCTTTATATGCAATTCCAGTCTACCTCCTGAAATCGGTTTCCTGCAATTCTGCCCCGCTTTCAAGTCCTCTTGGCAGCCTTACTTCAGTATATTTTTGGACGATAGCTGTCATTTATAACTCTGCAGGTTTGTGAATGACAGTGCCCCTGAGCTCCTTTCTTCAACTCGCTTTCTTGTGAGCTGGCCACAACACCGCAGGATTGTTTCAGGCCCTAATCTGGTTCCGGCACGGCACGCTGAGCCTTTGGTTAATTCCTCTTCCTGGTGGGAAATGAGAGTTAAATTTGCCCGTCCAGACACCTCCAGCTAGTCTCTCATTGGTTCTCCCTATTCCTGTACATCTTCCACAGAAATTGCAAACTGGGCCAAACAGGAGGTTAAAGGCACTGACTCTCCAAGTCGGGAGAGTGTTAGTAAAGCGTCTGGAATGTAGCACCCGAGTACCACGGGACGAGAACAGAGACATATTTGAACACGTCTCCCGATCACACGGTTGATCATACTCTGGGTTCCACATGCATGTTTTAGCTGAAGGAAGAATCCCTTACACCTGGAGAGTTGAGACCCGTGGAATGGGTACCGTGCAATATGACTTCAAAGGGTCTTCATTTGCTCACCGAACCTCTCCAATCCTATCACTGCTGTGTTTATGCCCCTGTACACACGCTTGATTCTCTTTCGGAGACATAGCAATCCATAGGTTTTAAGATACTTACTAGTCAGGTACATTCTTAGGTGTTTAATATGGGGTGTTGAGTCCATTTCTTTGAGGAAGGAGTAGCTCTTGTCTATTCCATATTTGGCTTAAGGAACTTTATCTGTGCTCATTTCAATCTCTGGTTTTATGCAGCACCCCAACTCACCTTTCCCCTTAAGGAAGCATAAGTTGGTTTTCTACATTTGAGACCCTGTTCTGTTTTGTAATCCAGTTCCTGTGTAGCGAAGTTTACATTCCGTGTATCAGTGATATCTTATGATGTTTCTTTTTCTGTGTGACTTATTTCAGTTAGAATCATCATACCTGAATCCACTCATTATGCTGCTACGGGCCTGATGACATAGATGTCATTGCTGAGTGATATTGCATTGTACGTAAGTACCACAACTTCTTCATCCATTTTTCACTTTCTGCGATATTGAACTTGTACCGAAAACGAGGTTCTTGTAAACAGAGCCATTCCAAACTTTGGGGTGGCTGTGTCCTTTTGATTTTCATTTCCCTAAGCTATAGGACCATAAGTGGAAGTGCCCTAGGCTCTGTTGCTTTGTTTTTTAGATGTTTCAGGAAACACCATACACTTCTCCCGAGTGGCTGTTGGCAATTTACATCCCGCCCATCAGCATAACAAGGCTCCCAGTTCTCCATGGCCTGTCCTGCCTTTCTGGATTTTACACTTTTTTCAGATGGCCCTTTTGAACGGGGGGACGTGAGACTTCATCGTAGTGCAGATTTCCTTTGCAAGCTTGCTTGGTTGGCCAAAAAGGGCGTATGCGTTTTTTCCTGAATATATTCAGTAAAAAACGCATACGCCCTTTTTGGCCAAGTGCATCATTGTGGACGTTCTGCCTCTTTTCCTATGCTTTAAATGCAATTCCAGTCTACCTCCTGAAATCGGTTTCCTGCAATTTTGCCCCGCTTTCAAGTCCTCTTGGCAGCCTTACATCAGTATATTTTTGGACGATAGCTGTCATTTATAACTCTGCATGTTTGTGAATTACAGTGCCCCTGAGCTCCTTTCTTCAACTCGATTTCTTGTGAGCTGGCCGCAACACCGCAGGATTGCTTCAGGCCCTAATGTGGTTCCGGCACGGCACGCTGTGCCTTTGGTTAATTCCTCTTCCTGGTGGGAAATGAGAGTTAAATTTGCCCGTCCAGACACCTCCAGCTAGTCTCTCATTGGTTCTCCCTATTCCTGTTCATCTTCCACAGAAATTGCAAACTGGGCCAAACAGGAGGTTAAAGGCACTGACTCTCCAAGTCGGGAGAGTGTTAGTAAAGCGTCTGGAATGTTGCACCCGAGTACCAGGGGACGAGAAATGAGACATATTTAAACACGTCTCCCGATCACACGGTTGAACATATTCTGGGCTCCAAATGCATGTTTTAGCTGAAGGAAGAATCCCTTAAACCTGGAGAGTTGAGACCCGTGGAATGGGTACCATGCAATATGACTTCAACGGGTCTTCATTTGCTCACCGAACCTCTCCAATCCTATCACTGCTGCGTTTATGGCCCTGAACACCCGCTTGATTCTCTTTCGGAGACATAGCAATCCATAGGTTTTAACATACTTACTAGTCAGGTACATACTTAGGCGTTTAATATGGGGTGTTGAGTCCATTTCGTTGAGCAAGGAGTAGCTCTTGTCTATTCCATATTTGCTTAAGGAACTTCATCTGTGCTCATTTCAATCTCTGGTTTTATGCAGCACCCCAACTCACCTTTCCCCTTAAGCAAGCATAACTTGGTTTTCTAAATTTGAGACTCTGTTCTGTTTTGTAATCCAGTTCCTGTGTAGCCAAGTTTACATTCCGTGTATTAGTGATATCTTATGATGTTTCTTTTTCTGCGTGACTTATTTCAGTTAGAATCATCATTCCTGAATCCACTCATTATGCTGCTACGGGCCTGATGACATAGATGTCATTGCTGAGTGATATTGCATTGTACGTAAGTACCACAACTTCTTCATCCATTTTTCACTTTCTGCGATATTGAACTTGTACCGTAAACGAGGTTCTTGTAAACAGAGCCGTCCCAAACTTTGGGGTGGCTGTGTCTTTTTGATTTTCATTTCCCTAAGCTATAAGACCATTAGTGGAAGTGCCCTAGGCTCTGTTGCTTTGTTTTTTAGATGTTTCAGGAAACACCATACACTTCTCCCGAGTGGCTGTTGGCAATTTACATCCCACCCATCAGCATAACAAGGCTCCCAGTTCTCCATGGCCTGTCTTGCCTTTCTGGATTTTACACTTTTTTCAGATGGCCCTTTTGACCGGGGGGAAGTGAGACTTCATTGTAGTGCAGATTTCCTTTGTAAGCTTGCTTGGTTGGCCAAAAAGGGCATATGCGTTTTTTCCTGAATATATTCAGGAAAAAACGAATACGCCCTTTTTGGCCAAGTGCATCATTGTGGACGTTCTGCCTCTTTTCCTATGCTTTATATGCAATTCCAGTCTACCTCCTGAAATCGGTTTCCTGCAATTCTGCCCCGCTTTCAAGTCCTCTTGGCAGCCTTACTTCAGTATATTTTTGGACGATAGCTGTCATTTATAACTCTGCAGGTTTGTGAATGACAGTGCCCCTGAGCTCCTTTCTTCAACTCGCTTTCTTGTGAGCTGGCCGCAACACCGCAGGATTGCTTCAGGCCCTAATCTGGTTCCGGCATGGCACGCTGAGCCTTTGGTTAATTCCTCTTCCTGGTGGGAAATGAGAGTTAAATTTGCCCGTCCAGACACCTCCAGCTAGTCTCTCATTGGTTCTCCCTATTCCTGTACATCTTCCACAGAAATTGCAAACTGGGCCAAACAGGAGGTTAAAGGCACTGACTCTCCAAGTCGGGAGAGTGTTAGTAAAGCGTCTGGAATGTTGCACTCGAGTACCAGGGGACGAGAACGGAGACATATTTGAACACGTCTCCCGATCACACGGTTGATCATACTCTGGGTTCCACATGCATGTTTTAGCTGAAGGAAGAATCCCTTACACCTGGAGAGTTGAGACCCGTGGAATGGGTACCGTGCAATATGACTTCAAAGGGTCTTCATTTGCTCACCGAACCTCTCCAATCCTATCATTGCTGTGTTTATGCCCCTGTACACACGCTTGATTCTCTTTCGGAGACATAGCAATCCATAGGTTTTAAGATACTTACTAGTCAGGTACATTCTTAGGTGTTTAATATGGGGTGTTGAGTCCATTTCGTTGAGTAAGGAGTAGCTCTTGTCTATTCAATATTTGGCTTAAGGAACTTTATCTGTGCTCATTTCAATCTCTGGTTTTATGCAGCACCCCAACTCACCTTTCCCCTTAAGGAAGCATAAGTTTGTTTTCTCAATTTGAGACCCTGTTCTGTTTTGTAATCCAGTTCCTGTGTAGCCAAGTTTACATTCCGTGTATTAGTGATATCTTATGATGTTTCTTTTTCTGTGTGACTTATTTCAGTTAGAATCATCCTACATGAATCCACTCATTATGCTGCTACGGGCCTGATGACATAGATGTCATTGCTGAGTGATATTGCATTGTACGTAAGTACCACAACTTCTTCATCCATTTTTCACTTTCTGCGATATTGAACTTGTACCGAAAACGAGGTTCTTGTAAACAGAGCCATTCCAAACTTTGGGGTGGCTGTGTCCTTTTGATTTTCATTTCCCTAAGCTATAGGACCATAAGTGGAAGTGCCCTAGGCTTTGTTGCTTTGTTTTTTAGATGTTTCAGGAAACACCATACACTTCTCCCAAGTGGCTGTTGGCAATTTTCATCCCGCCCATCAGCATAACAAGGCTCCCAGTTCTCCATGGCCTGTCCTGCCTTTCTGGATTTTACACTTTTTTCAGATGGCCCTTTTGAACGGGGGGACGTGAGACTTCATCGTAGTGCAGATTTCCTTTGCAAGCTTGCTTGGTTGGCCAAAAAGGGCGTATGCGTTTTTTCCTGAATATATTCAGGAAAAAACGCATACGCCCTTTTTGGCCAAGTGCATCATTGTGGACGTTCTGCCTCTTTTCCTATGCTTTAAATGCAATTCCAGTCTACCTCCTGAAATCGGTTTCCTGCAATTCTGCCCCGCTTTCAAGTCCTCTTGGCAGCCTTACATCAGTATATTTTTGGACGATAGCTGTCATTTATAACTCTGCAGGTTTGTGAATTACAGTGCCCCTGAGCTCCTTTCTTCAACTCGATTTCTTGTGAGCTGGCCGCAACACCGCAGGATTGCTTCAGGCCCTAATGTGGTTCCGGCACGGCACGCTGTGCCTTTGGTTAATTCCTCTTCCTGGTGGGAAATGAGAGTTAAATTTGCCCGTCCAGACACCTCCAGCTAGTCTCTCATTGGTTCTCCCTATTCCTGTTCATCTTCCACAGAAATTGCAAACTGGGCCAAACAGGAGGTTAAAGGCACTGACTCTCCAAGTCGGGAGAGTGTTAGTAAAGCGTCTGGAATGTTGCACCCGAATACCAGGGGATGAGAAAAGAGACATATTTGATGACGTCTCCCGATCACACGGTTGATCATACTCTGGGTTCCACATGCATGTTTTAGCTGAAGGAAGAATCCCTTAAACCTGGAGAGTTGAGACCCGTGGAATGGGTACCATGCAATATGACTTCAAAGGGTCTTCATTTGCTCACCGAACCTCTCCAATCCTATCACTGCTGCGTTTATGCCCCTGTACACACCCTTGATTCTCTTTCAGAGACATAGCAATCCATAGGTTTTAAGATACTTACTAGTCAGGTACATACTTAGGCGTTTAATATGGGGTGTTGAGTCCATTTCGTTGAGCAAGGAGTAGCTCTTGTCTATTCCATATTTGCTTAAGGAACTTTATCTGTGCTCATTTCAATCTCTGGTTTTATGCAGCACCCCAACTCACCTTTCCCCTTAAGCAAGCATAAGTTGGTTTTCTAAATTTGAGACCCTGTTCTGTTTTGTAATCCAGTTCCTGTGTAGCCAAGTTTACATTCCGTGTATTAGTGATATCTTATGATGTTTCTTTTTCTGCGTGACTTATTTTAGTTAGAATCATCATACCTGAATCCACTCATTATGCTGCTACGGGCCTGATGACATAGATGTCATTGCTGAGTGATATTGCATTGTACGTAACTACCACAACTTCTTTATTCATTTTTCACTTTCTGCAATATTGAACTTGTACCGTAAACGAGGTTCTTGTAAACAGAGCCGTCCCAAATTTTGGGGTGGCTGTGTCTTTTTGATTTTCATTTCCCTAAGCTATAAGACCATAAGTGGAAGTACCCTAGGCTCTGTTGCTTTGTTTTTTAGATGTTTCAGGAAACACCATACACTTCTCCCGAGTGGCTGTTGGCAATTTACATCCCGCCCATCAGCATAACAAGGCTCCCAGTTCTCCATGGCCTGTCTTGCCTTTCTGGATTTTACACTTTTTTCAGATGGCCCTTTTGACCGGGGGGAAGTGAGACTTCATTGTAGTGCAGATTTCCTTTGTAAGCTTGCTTGGTTGGCCAAAAAGGGCGTATGCGTTTTTTCCTGAATATATTCAGGAAAAAACGAATACGCCCTTTATGGCCAAGTGCATCATTGTGGACGTTCTGCCTCTTTTCCTATGCTTTAAATGAAATTCCAGTCTACCTCTTGAAATCGGTTTCCTGCAATTCTGCCCCGCTTTCAAGTCCTCTTGACAGCCTTACTTCAGTATATTTTTGGACGATAGCTGTCATTTATAACTCTGCAGGTTTGTGAATTACAGTGTCCCTGAGCTCCTTTCTTCAACTCGCTTTCTTGTGAGCTGGCCGCAACACCGCAGGATTGCTTCAGGCCCTAATCTGGTTCCGGCACGGCACGCTGAGCCTTTGGTTAATTCCTCTTCCTGGTGGGAAATGAGAGTTAAATTTGCCCGTCCATACACCTCCAGCTAGTCTCTCATTGGTTCTCCCTATTCCTGTTCATCTTCCGCAGAAATTGCAAACTGGGCCAAACAGGAGGTTAAAGGCACTGACTCTCCAAGTCAGGAGAGTGTTAGTAAAGCATCTGGAATGTTGCACCCGAGTACCAGGGGATGAGAACGGAGACATATTTGAACACGTCTCCCGATCACATGGTTGATCATACTCTGGGTTCCACATGCATGTTTTAGCTGAAGGAAGAATCCCTTAAACCTGGAGAGTTGAGACCCGTGGAATGGGTACCATGCAATATGACTTCAAAGGGTCTTCATTTGCTCACTGAACCTCTCCAATCCTATCACTGCTGCGTTTATGCCCCTGTACACACGCTTGATTCTCTTTCGGAGACATAGCAATCCATAGGTTTTAAGATACTTACTAGTCAGGTACATTCTTAGGCGTTTAATATGGGGTGTTGAGTCCATTTCGTTGAGCAAGGAGTAGCTCTTGTCTATTCCATATATGGCTTAAGGAACTTTATCTGTGCTAATTTCAATCTCTGGTTTTATGCAGCACCCCAACTCACCTTTCCCCTTAAGCAAGCATAAGTTGGTTTTCTAAATTTGAGACCCTGGTCTGTTTTGTAATCCTGTTCCTGTGTAGCCAAGTTTACATTCTGTGTATTAGTGATATCTTATGATGTTTCTTTTTCTGTGTGACTTATTTCAGTTAGAATCATCATACCTGAATCCACTCATTATGCTGCTACGGGCCTGATGACATAGATGTCATTGCTGAGTGATATTGCATTGTACGTAAGTATGACAACTTCTTCATCCATTTTTCACTTTCTGCGATATTGAACTTGTACCGAAAACGAGGTTCTTGTAAACAGAGCCGTCCCAAACTTTGGGGTGTCTGTGTCCTTTTGATTTTCATTTCCCTAAGCTATAGGACCATAAGTGGAAGTGCCCTAGGCTCTGTTGCTTTGTTTTTTAGATGTTTCAGGAAACACCATACACTTCTCCCGAGTGGCTGTTGGCAATTTACATCCCGCCCATCAGCATAACAAGGCTCCCAGTTCTCCATGGCCTGTCCTGCCTTTCTGGATTTTACACTTTTTTCAGATGGCCCTTTTGACCGGGGGGAAGTGAGACTTCATTGTAGTGCAGATTTCCTTTGCAAGCTTGCTTGGTTGGCCAAAAAGTGCGTATGCGTTTTTTCCTGAATATATTCAGGAAAAAACGCATACGCCCTTTTTGGCCAAGTGCATCATTGTGGACGTTCTGCCTCTTTTCCTAAGCTTTAAATGCAATTCCACTCTACCTCCTGAAATCGGTTTCCTGCAATTCTGCCCCGCTTTCAAGTCCTCTTGGCAGCCTTACTTCAGTATATTTTTGGACGATAGCTGTCATTTATAACTCTGCAGGTTTGTGAATTACAGTGGCCCTGAGCTCCTTTCTTCAACTCGCTTTCTTGTGAGCTGGCCGCAACACCGCAGGATTGCTTCAGGCCCTAATCTGGTTCCGGCACGGCACGCTGAGCCTTTGGTTAATTCCTCTTCCTGGTGGGAAATGAGAGTTAAATTTGCCCGTCCAGACACCTCCAGCTAGTCTCTCATTGGTTCTCCCTATTCCTGTTCATCTTCCACAGAAATTGCAAACTGGGCCAAACAGGAGGTTAAAGGCACTGACTCTCCAAGTCGGGAGAGTGTTAGTAAAGCATCTGGAATGTTGCACCCGAGTACCAGGGGACGAGAACGGAGACATATTTAAACACGTCTCCCGATCACACAGTTGATCATACTCTGGGCTCCACATGCATGTTTTAGCTGAAGGAAGAATCCCTTAAACCTGGAGAGTTGAGACCCGTGGAATGGGTACCATGCAATATGACTTCAAAGGGTCTTCATTTGCTCACCGAACCTCTCCAATCCTATCACTGCTGCGTTTATGCCCCTGTACACACCCTTGATTCTCTTTCGGAGACATAGCAATCCATAGGTTTTAAGATACTTACTAGTCAGGTACATACTTAGGCGTTTAATATGGGGTGTTGAGTCCATTTCGTTGAGCAAGGAGTAGCTCTTGTCTATTCCATATTTGCTTAAGGAACTTCATCTGTGCTCATTTCAATCTCTGGTTTTATGCAGCACCCCAACTCACCTTTCCCCTTAAGCAAGCATAAGTTGGTTTTCTAAATTTGAGACCCTGTTCTGTTTTGTAATCCAGTTCCTGTGTAGCCAAGTTTACATTCCGTGTATTAGTGATATCTTATGATGTTTCTTTTTCTGCGTGACTTATTTCAGTTAGAATCATCATACCTGAATCCACTCATTATGCTGCTACGGGCCTGATGACATAGATGTCATTGCTGAGTGATATTGCATTGTACGTAACTACCACAACTTCTTTATTCATTTTTCACTTTCTGCAATATTGAACTTGTACCGTAAACGAGGTTCTTGTAAACAGAGCCGTCCCAAACTTTGGGGTGGGTGTGTCTTTTTGATTTTCATTTCCCTAAGCTATAAGACCATAAGTGGAAGTGCCCTAGGCTCTGTTGCTTTGTTTTTTAGATGTTTCAGGAAACACCATACACTTCTCCCGAGTGGCTGTTGGCAATTTACATCCCACCCATCAGCATAACAAGGCTCCCAGTTCTCGATGGCCTGTCTTGCCTTTCTGGATTTTACACTTTTTTCAGATGGCCCTTTTGACCTGGGGGAAGTGAGACTTCATTGTAGTGCAGATTTCCTTTGTAAGCTTGCTTGGTTGGCCAAAAAGGGCATATGCGTTTTTTCCTGAATATATTCAGGAAAAAACGAATACGCCCTTTTTGGCCAAGTGCATCATTGTGGACGTTCTGCCTCTTTTCCTATGCTTTATATGCAATTCCAGTCTACCTCCTGAAATCGGTTTCCTGCAATTCTGCCCCGCTTTCAAGTCCTCTTGGCAGCCTTACTTCAGTATATTTTTGGACGATAGCTGTCATTTATAACTCTGCAGGTTTGTGAATTACAGTGCCCCTGAGCTCCTTTCTTCAACTCGCTTTCTTGTGAGCTGGCCGCAACACCGCAGGATTGCTTCAGGCGCTAATCTGGTTCCGGCATGGCACGTTGAGCCTTTGGTTAATTCCTCTTCCTGGTGGGAAATGAGAGTTGAATTTGCCCGTCCAGACACCTCCAGCTAGTCTCTCATTGGTTCTCCCTATTCCTGTACATCTTCCACAGAAATTGCAAACTGGGCCAAACAGGAGGTTAAAGGCACTGACTCTCCAAGTCGGGAGAGTGTTAGTAAAGCGTCTGGAATGTTGCACCCGAGTACCAGGGGACGAGAATGGAGACATATTTGAACACGTCTCCCGATCACACGGTTGATCATACTCTGGGTTCCACATGCATGTTTTAGCTGAAGGAAGAATCCCTTACACCTGGAGAGTTGAGACCCGTGGAATGGGTACCGTGCAATATGACTTCAAAGGGTCTTCATTTGCTCACCGAACCTCTCCAATCCTATCACTGCTGTGTTTATGCCCCTGTACACACGCTTGATTCTCTTTCGGAGACATAGCAATCCATAGGTTTTAAGATACTTACTAGTCAGGTACATTCTTAGGTGTTTAATATGGGGTGTTGAGTCCATTTCGTTGAGCAAGGAGTAGCTCCTGTCTATTCCATATTTGGCTTAAGGAACTTTATCTGTGCTCATTTCAATCTCTGGTTTTATGCAGCACCCCAACTCACCTTTCCCCTTAAGGAAGCATAAGTTGGTTTTCTAAATTTGAGACCCTGTTCTGTTTTGTAATCCAGTTCCTGTGTAGCCAAGTTTACATTCCGTGTATTAGTGATATCTTATGATGTTTCTTTTTCTGTGTGACTTATTTCAGTTAGAATCATCATACCTGAATCCACTCATTATGCTGCTACGGGCCTGATGACATAGATGTCATTGCTGAGTGATATTGCATTGTACTTAAGTACCACAACTTCTTCATCCATTTTTCACTTTCTGCGATATTGAACTTGTACCGAAAACGAGGTTCTTGTAAACAGAGCCATTCCAAACTTTGGGGTGGCTGTGTCCTTTTGATTTTCATTTCCCTAAGCTATAGGACCATAAGTGGAAGTGCCCTAGGCTTTGTTGCTTTGTTTTTTAGATGTTTCAGGAAACACCATACACTTCTCCCGAGTGGCTGTTGGCAATTTACATCCCGCCCATCAGCATAACAAGGCTCCCAGTTCTCCATGGCCTGTCCTGACTTTCTGGATTTTACACTTTTTTCAGATGGCCCTTTTGAACGGGGGGACGTGAGACTTCATCGTAGTGCAGATTTCCTTTGCAAGCTTGCTTGGTTCGCCAAAAAGGGCGTATGCGTTTTTTCCTGAATATATTCAGGAAAAAACGCATACGCCCTTTTTGGCCAAGTGCATCATTGTGGACGTTCTGCCTCTTTTCCTATGCTTTAAATGCAATTCCAGTCTACCTCCTGAAATCGGTTTCCTGCAATTCTGCCCCGCTTTCAAGTCCTCTTGGCAGCCTTACATCAGTATATTTTTGGACGATAGCTGTCATTTATAACTCTGCAGGTTTGTGAATTACAGTGCCCCTGAGCTCCTTTCTTCAACTCGATTTCTTGTGAGCTGGCCGCAACACCGCAGGATTGCTTCAGGCCCTAATGTGGTTCCGGCACGGCACGCTGTGCCTTTGGTTAATTCCTCTTCCTGGTGGGAAATGAGAGTTAAATTTGCCAGTCCAGACACCTCCAGCTAGTCTCTCATTGGTTCTCCCTATTCCTGTTCATCTTCCGAAGAAATTGCAAACTGGGCCAAACAGGAGGTTAAAGGCACTGACTCTCCAAGTCGGGAGAGTGTTAGTAAAGCGTCTGGAATGTTGCACCCGAGTACCAGGGGACGAGAAATGAGACATATTTAAACACGTCTCCCGATCACACGGTTGATCATACACTGGGCTCCACATGCATGTTTTAGCTGAAGGAAGAATCCCTTAAACCTGGAGAGTTGAGACCCGTGGAATGGGTACCATGCAATATGACTTCAGAGGGTCTTCATTTGCTCACCGAACCTCTCCAATCCTATCACTGCTGCGTTTATGCCCCTGTACACACCCTTGATTCTCTTTCGGAGACATAGCAATCCATAGGTTTTAAGATACTTACTAGTCAGGTACATACTTAGGCGTTTAATATGGGGTGTTGAGTCCATTTCGTTGAGCAAGGAGTAGCTCTTGTCTATTCCATATTTGCTTAAGGAACTTTATCTGTGCTCATTTCAATCTCTGGTTTTATGCAGCACCCCAACTCACCTTTCCCCTTAAGCAAGCATAAGTTGGTTTTCTAAATTTGAGACCCTGTTCTGTTTTGTAATCCAGTTCCTGTGTAGCCAAGTTTACATTCCGTGTATTAGTGATATCTTATGATGGTTCTTTTTCTGCGTGACTTATTTCAGTTAGAATCATCATACCTGAATCCACTCATTATGCTGCTACGGGCCTGATGACATAGATGTCATTGCTGAGTGATATTGCATTGTACGTAACTACCACAACTTCTTTATTCATTTTTCTCTTTCTGCAATATTGAACTTGTACCGTAAACGAGGTTCTTGTAAACAGAGCCGTCCCAAACATTGGGGTGGCTGTGTCTTTTTGATTTTCATTTCCCTAAGCTATAAGACCATAAGTGGAAGTGCCCTAGGCTCTGTTGCTTTGTTTTTTAGATGTTTCAGGAAACACCATACACTTCTCCAGAGTGGCTGTTGGCAATTTACATCCCACCCATCAGCATAACAAGGCTCCCAGTTCTCCATGGCCTGTCTTGCCTTTCTGGATTTTACACTTTTTTCAGATGGCCCTTTTGACCGGGGGGAAGTGAGACTTCATTGTAGTGCAGATTTCCTTTGTAAGCTTGCTTGGTTGGCCAAAAAGGGCATATGCGTTTTTTCCTGAATATATTCAGGAAAAAACGAATACGCCCTTTTTGGCCAAGTGCATCATTGTGGATGTTCTGCCTCTTTTCCTATGCTTTATATGCAATTCCAGTCTACCTCCTGAAATCGGTTTCCTGCAATTCTGCCCCGCTTTCAAGTCCTCTTGGCAGCCTTACTTCAGTATATTTTTGGACGATAGCTGTCATTTATAACTCTGCAGGTTTGTGAATTACAGTGCCCCTGAGCTCCTTTCTTCAACTCGCTTTCTTGTGAGCTGGCCGCAACACCGCAGGATTGCTTCAGGCGCTAATCTGGTTCCGGCATGGCACGCTGAGCCTTTGGTTAATTCCTCTTCCTGGTGGGAAATGAGAGTTGAATTTGCCCGTCCAGACACCTCCAGCTAGTCTCTCATTGGTTCTCCCTATTCCTGTACATCTTCCACAGAAATTGCAAACTGGGCCAAACAGGAGGTTAAAGGCACTGACTCTCCAAGTCGGGAGAGTGTTAGTAAAGCGTCTGGAATGTTGCACCCGAGTACCAGGGGACGAGAATGGAGACATATTTGAACACGTCTCCCGATCACACGGTTGATCATACTCTGGGTTCCACATGCATGTTTTAGCTGAAGGAAGAATCCCTTACACCTGGAGAGTTGAGACCCGTGGAATGGGTACCGTGCAATATGACTTCAAAGGGTCTTCATTTGCTCACCGAACTTCTCCAATCCTATCACTGCTGTGTTTATGCCCCAGTACACACGCTTGATTCTCTTTCGGAGACATAGCAATCCATAGGTTTTAAGATACTTACTAGTCAGGTACATTCTTAGGTGTTTAATATGGGGTGTTGAGTCCATTTCGTTGAGCAAGGAGTAGCTCTTGTCTATTCCATATTTGGCTTAAGGAACTTTATCTGTGCTCATTTCAATCTCTGGTTTTATGCAGCACCCCAACTCACCTTTCCCCTTAAGGAAGCATAAGTTGGTTTTCTAAATTTGAGACCCTGTTCTGTTTTGTAATCCAGTTCCTGTGTAGCCAAGTTTACATTCCGTGTATTAGTGATATCTTATGATGTTTCTTTTTCTGTGTGACTTATTTCAGTTAGAATCATCATACCTGAATCCACTCATTATGCCGCTACGGGCCTGATGACATAGATGTCATTGCTGAGTGATATTGCATTGTACTTGAGTACCACAACTTCTTCATCCATTTTTCACTTTCTGCGATATTGAACTTGTACCGAAAACGAGGTTCTTGTAAACAGAGCCATTCCAAACTTTGGGGTGGCTGTGTCCTTTTGATTTTCATTTCCCTAAGCTATAGGACCATAAGTGGAAGTGCCCTAGGCTTTGTTGCTTTGTTTTTTAGATGTTTCAGGAAACACCATACACTTCTCCCGAGTGGCTGTTGGCAATTTACATCCCGCCCATCAGCATAACAAGGCTCCCAGTTCTCCATGGCCTGTCCTGCCTTTCTGGATTTTACACTTTTTTCAGATGGCCCTTTTGACCGGGGGGAAGTGAGACTTCATTGTAGTGCAGATTTCCTTTGTAAGCTTGCTTGGTTGGCCAAAAAGGGCATATGCGTTTTTTCCTGAATATATTCAGGAAAAAACGAATACGCCCTTTTTGGCCAAGTGCATCATTGTGGACGTTCTGCCTCTTTTCCTATGCTTTATATGCAATTCCAGTCTACCTCCTGAAATCGGTTTCCTGCAATTCTGCCCCGCTTTCAAGTCCTCTTGGCAGCCTTACTTCAGTATATTTTTGGACGATAGCTGTCATTTATAACTCTGCAGGTTTGTGAATTACAGTGCCCCTGAGCTCCTTTCTTCAACTCGCTTTCTTGTGAGCTGGCCGCAACACCGCAGGATTGCTTCAGGCGCTAATCTGGTTCCGGCATGGCACGCTGAGCCTTTGGTTAATTCCTCTTCCTGGTGGGAAATGAGAGTTGAATTTGCCTGTCCAGACACCTCCAGCTAGTCTCTCATTGGTTCTCCCTATTCCTGTACATCTTCCACAGAAATTGCAAACTGGGCCAAACAGGAGGTTAAAGGCACTGACTCTCCAAGTCGGGAGAGTGTTAGTAAAGCGTCTGGAATGTTGCACCCGAGTACCAGGGGACGAGAATGGAGACATATTTGAACACGTCTCCCGATCACACGGTTGATCATACTCTGGGTTCCACATGCATGTTTTAGCTGAAGGAAGAATCCCTTACACCTGGAGAGTTGAGACCCGTGGAATGGGTACCGTGCAATATGACTTCAAAGGGTCTTCATTTGCTCACCGAACCTCTCCAATCCTATCACTGCTGTGTTTATGCCCCTGTACACACGCTTGATTCTCTTTCGGAGACATAGCAATCCATAGGTTTTAAGATACTTACTAGTCAGGTACATTCTTAGGCGTTTAATATGGGGTGTTGAGTCAATTTCGTTGAGCAAGGAGTAGCTCTTGTCTATTACGTATTTGGCTTACGGAAACTTATCTGTGCTCATTTCAATCTCTGGTTTTATGCAGCACCCCAACTCACCTTTCCCCTTAAGCAAGCATATGTTGGTTTTCTAAATTTGAGACCCTGTTCTGTTTGGTAATCCAGTTCCTGTGTAGCCAAGTTTACATTCCGTGTATTAGTGATATCTTATGATGTTTCTTTTTCTGCGTGACTTATTTCAGTTAGAATCATCATACCTGAATCCACTCATTATGCTGCTGCGGGCCTGATGACATAGATGTCATTGCTGAGTGATATTGCATTGTACTTAAGTACCACAACTTCTTCATCCATTTTTCACTTTCTGCGATATTGAACTTGTACCGAAAACGAGGTTCTTGTAAACAGAGCCGTCCCAAACTTTGGGGTGCCTCTGTCTTTTTGATTTTAATTTCCTTAGGCTATAGGACCAGAAGTGGAAGTGCCCTTGGCTCTGTTGCTTTGTTTTTTAGATGTTTCAGGAAACATCATACACTTCTCCCGAGTGGCTGTTGGCAATTTACATCCCGCCCATCAGCATAACAAGGCTCCCAGTTCTCCATGGCCTGTCCTGCCTTTCTGGATTTTACACTTTTTTCAGATGGCCCTTTTGACCGGGGGGAAGTGAGACTTCATTGTAGTGCAGATTTCCTTTGCAAGCTTGCTTGGTTGGCCAAAAAGGGCGTATGCGTTTTTTCCTGAATATATTCAGGAAAAAAATGCATACGCCATTTTTGGCCAAGTGCATCATTGTGGACGTTCTGCCTCTTTTCCTATGCTTTAAATGCAATTCCAGTCTACTTCCTCAAATCGGTTTCCTGCAATTCTGCCCCGCTTTCAAGTCCTCTTGGTAGCCTTACTTCAGTATATTTTTGGATGATAGCTGTCATTTATAACTCTGCAGGTTTGTGAATGACAGTGCCCCTGAGCTCCTTTCTTCAACTCGCTTTCTTGTGAGCTGGCCGCAACACCGCAGGATTGCTTCAGGCCCTAGTGTGGTTCCGGCACGGCACGCTGAGCCTTTGGTTAATTCCTCTTCTTGGTGGGAAATGAGAGTTAAATTTGCCCGTCCAGACACCTCCAGCTAGTCTCTCATTGGTTCTCCCTATTCCTGTTCATCTTCCGCAGAAATTGCAAACTGGGCCAAACAGGAGGTTAAAGGCACTGACTCCCCAAGTCGGGAGAGTGTTAGTAAAGCGTCTGGAATGTTGCACCCGAGTACCAGGGGACGAGAACGGAGACATATTTGAACACGTCTCCCGATCACACGGTTGATCATACTCTGGGTTCCACATGCATGTTTTAGCTGAAGGAAGAATCCCTTAAACCTGGAGAGTTGAGACCCGTGGAATGGGTACCATGCAATATGACTTCAAAGGGTCTTCATTTGCTCACCGAACCTCTCCAATCCTATCACTGCTGAGTTTATGCCCCTGTACACATGCTTGATTCTCTTTCGGAGACATAGCAATCCATAGGTTTTAAGATACTTACTAGTCAGGTACATTCTTAGGCGTTTAATATGGGGTGTTGAGTCCATTTCGTTGAGCAAGGAGTAGCTCTTGTCTATTCCATATTTGGCTTAAGGAACTTTATCTGTGCTCATTTCAATCTCTGGTTTTATGCAGCACCCCAACTCACCTTTCCCCTTAAGCAAGCATAAGTTGGTTTTCTAAATTTGAGACCCTGTTCTGTTTTGTAATCCAGTTCCTGTGTAGCCAAGTTTACATTCCGTGTATTAGTGATATCTTATGATGTTTCTTTTTCTGCGTGACTTATTTCAGTTAGAATCATCATACCTGAATCCACTCATTATGCTGCTGCGGGCCTGATGACATAGATGTCATTGCTGAGTGATATTGCATTGTACGTAAGTACCACAACTTCTTTATCCATTTTTCACTTTCTGTGATATTGAACTTGTACCGTAAACGAGGTTCTTGTAAACAGAGCCGTCCCAGACTTTGGGGTGGCTGTGTCTTTTTGATTTTCATTTCCCTAAGCTATAGGACCATAAGTGGAAGTGCCCTAGGCTCTGTTGCTTTGTTTTTTAGATGTTTCAGGAAACACCATACACTTCTCCCGAGTGGCTGTTGGCAATTTACATCCCGCCCATCAGCATAACAAGGCTCCCAGTTCTCCATGGCCTGTCCTGCCTTTCTGGATTTTGCACGTTTTTCAGATGGCCCTTTTGACCAGGTGGAAGTGAGACTTCATTGTAGTGCAGATTTCCTTTCCAAGCTTGCTTGGTTGGCCAAAAAGGGCGTATGCGTTTTTTCCTGAATATATTCAGGAAAAAAACGCATACGCCCTTTTTGAACAAGTGCATCATTGTGGACGTTCTGCCTCTTTTCCTATGCTTTAAATGCAATTCCAGTCTACCTCCTGAAATCGGTTTCCTGCAATTCTGCCCCGCTTTCAAGTCCTCTTGGCAGCCTTACTTCAGTATATTTTTGGACGATAGCTGTCATTTATAACTCTGCATGTTTGTGAATCACAGTGCCCCTGAGCTCCTTTCTTCAACTCGCTTTTTTGTGAGCTGGCCGCAACACCGCAGGATTGCTTCAGGCCGTAATCTGGTTCCGGCACTGCACGCTGAGCCTTTGGTTAATTCCTCTTCCTGGTGGGAAATGAGAGTTAAATTTGCCCGTCCAGACACCTCCAGCTAGTCTCTCATTGGTTCTCCCTATTCCTGTTCATCTTCCGCAGAAATGGCAAACTGGGCCAAACAGGAGGTTAAAGGCACTGAATCTCCAAGTCGGGAGAGTGTTAGTAAAGCGTCTGAAATGTTGCGCCTGAGTACCACGGGACGAGAACGGAGACATATTTGATGACGTCTCCCGATCACACGGTGGATCATACTCTGGGTTCCACATGCATGTTTTAGCTGAAGGAAGAATCCCTTAAACCTGGAGAGTTGAGACCCGTGGAATGGGTACCATGCAATATGACTTCAAAGGGTCTTCATTTGCTCACTGAACCTCTCCAATCCTATCACTGCTACGTTTATGCCCCTGTACACACGCTTGATTCTCTTTCGGAGACATAGCAATCCATAGGTTTTAAGATACTTACTAGTCAGGTACATTCTTAGGCGTTTAATATGGGGTGTTGAGTCCATTTTGTTGAGCAAGTAGTAGATCTTGTCTATTCCATATTTGTCTCAAGGAACATTATCTGTGCTCATTTCAATCTCTGGTTTTATGCAGCACCCCAACTCATCTTTCCCCTTAAGCAAGCATAAGTTGGTTTTCTAAATTTGAGACCCTGTTCTGTTTTGTAATCCAGTTCCTGTGTAGCCAAGTTTACATTCCGTGTATTAGTGATATCTTATGATGTTTCTTTTTTGTGTGACTTATTTCAGTTAGAATCATCATACCTGAATCCACTCATTATGCTGCTACGGGCCTGATGACATAGATGTCATTGCTGAGTGATATTGCATTGTACATAAGTACCACAACTTCTTCATCCATTTTTCACTTTCTGAGATATTGAACTTGTACCGTAAACGAGGTTCTTGTAAACAGAGCCGTCCCAAACTTTGGGGTGGCTGTGTCTTTTTCATTTTCATTTCCCTAATCTATAGGACCATAAGTGGAAGTGCCCTAGGCTCTGTGGCTTTGTTTTTTAGATGTTTCAGGAAACACCATACACTTCTCCCGAGTGGCTGTTGGCAATTTACATCCCGCCCATCAGCATAACAAGGCTCCCAGTTCTCCATGGCCTGTCCTGCCTTTCTGGATTTTACACTTTTTTCAGATGGCCCTTTTGACCGGGGGGCAGTGAGACTTCATTGTAGTGCAGATTTCCTTTGCAAGCTTGCTTGGTTGGCCAAAAAGGGCGTATGCGTTTTTTCCTGAATATATTCAGGAAAAAACGCATACGCCCTTTTTGGCCAAGTGCATCATTGTGGACGTTCTGTCTCTTTTCCTATGCTTTAAATGCAATTCCAGTCTACCTCCTGAAATCGGTGTCCTGCAATTCTGCCCCGCTTTCAAGTCCTCTTGGCAGCCTTACTTCAGTATATTTTTGGACGATAGCTGTCATTTATAACTCTGCATGTTTGTGAATGACAGTGCCCCTGAGCTCCTTTCTTCAACTCGCTTTCTTGTGAGCTGGCCGCAACACCACAGGATTGCTTCAGGCCCTAATCTGGTTCCGGCACGGCACGCTGAGCCTTTGGTTAATTCCTCTTCCTGCTGGGAAATGAGAGTTAAATTTGCCCGTCCAGACACCTCCAGCTAGTCTCTCATTGGTTCTCCCTATTCCTGTTCATCTTCCGCAGAAATGGCAAACTGGGCCAAACAGGAGGTTAAAGGCACTGAATCTCCAAGTCGGGAGTGTGTTAGTAAAGCGTCTGAAATGTTGCACCTGAGTACCACGGGACGAGAACGGAGACATATTTGATGATGTCTCCCGATCACACGGTTGATCATACTCTGGGTTCCACATGCATGTTTTAGCTGAAGGAAGAATCCCTTAAACCTGGAGAGTTGAGACCCGTGGAATGGGTACAATGCAATATGACTTCAAAGGGTCTTCATTTGCTCACTGAACCTCTCCAATCCTATCACTGCTACGTTTATGCCCCTGTACACACGCTTGATTCTCTTTCGGAGACATAGCAATCCATAGGTTTTAAGATACTTACTAGTCAGGTACATTCCTAGGCGTTTAATATGGGGTGTTGAGTCCATTTTGTTGAGCAAGGAGTAGGTGTTGTCTATTCCATATTTGGCTCAAGGAACATTATCTGTGCTCATTTCAATCTCTGGTTTTATGCAGCACCCCAACTCACCTTTCCCCTTAAGCAAGCATAAGTTGGTTTTCTAAATTTGAGACCCTGTTCTGTTTTGTAATCCAGTTCTTGTGTAGCCAAGTTTACATTCCGTGTATTAGTGATATCTTATGATGTTTCTTTTTTGTGTGACTTATTTCAGTTAGAATCATCATACCTGAATCCACTCATTATGCTGCTACGGGCCTGATGACATAGATGTCATTGCTGAGTGATATTGCATTGTACATAAGTACCACAACTTCTTCATCCATTTTTCACTTTCTGAGATATTGAACTTGTACCGTAAACGAGGTTCCTGTAAACAGAGCCGTCCCAAACTTTGGGGTGGCTGTGTCTTTTTGATTTTCATTTCCCTAAGCTATAGGACCATAAGTGGAAGTGCCCTAGGCTCTGTTGCTTTGTTTTTTAGATGTTTCAGGAAACACCATACACTTCTCCCGAGTGGCTGTTGGCAATTTACATCCCGCCCATCAGCATAACAAGGCTCCCAGTTCTCCATGGCCTGTCCTGCCTTTCTGGATTTTACACTTTTTTCAGTTGGCCCTTTTGACCGGGGGTGGGGGGGGAGTGAGACTTCATTGTAGTGCAGATTTGCTTTGCAAGCTTGCTTGCTTGGCCAAAAAGGGCGTATGCGTTTTTTCCTGAATATATTCAGGAAAAAACGCATACGCCCTTTTTGGCCAAGTGCATCATTGTGGACGTTCTGCCTCTTTTCCTATGCTTTAAATGCAATTCCAGTCTACCTCCTGAAATCGGTGTCCTGCAATTCTGCCCCGCTTTCAAGTCCTCTTGGCAGCCTTACTTCAGTATATTTTTGGACGATAGCTGTCATTTATAACTCTGCATGTTTGTGAATCACAGTGCCCCTGAGCTCCTTTCTTCAACTCGCTTTTTTGTGAGCTGGCCGCAACACCGCAGGATTGCTTCAGGCCGTAATCTGGTTCCGGCACGGCACGCTGAGCCTTTGGTTAATTCCTCTTCCTGGTGGGAAATGAGAGTTAAATTTGCCCGTCCAGACACCTCCAGCTAGTCTCTCATTGGTTCTCCCTATTCCTGTTCATCTTCCGCAGAAATGGCAAACTGTGCCAAACAGGAGGTTAAAGGCACTGAATCTCCAAGTCGGGAGAGTGTTAGTAAAGCGTCTGAAATGTTGCACCTGAGTACCACGGGACGAGAACGGAGACATATTTGATGACGTCTCCCGATCACACGGTTGATCATACTCTGGGTTCCACATGCATGTTTTAGCTGAAGGAAGAATCCCTTAAACCTGGAGAGTTGAGACCCGTGGAATGGGTACCATGCAATATGAATTCAAAGGGTCTTCATTTGCTCACTGAACCTCTCCAATCCTATCACTGCTACGTATATGCCCCTGTACACACGCTTGATTCTCTTTCGGAGACATAGCAATCCATAGGTTTTAAGATACTTACTAGTCAGGTACATTCTTAGGCGTTTAATATGGGGTGTTGAGTCCACTTCGTTGAGCAAGTAGTAGCTCTTGTCTATTACATATTTGGCTTATGGAACGGTATCTGTGCTAATTTCAATCTCTGGTTTTATGCAGCACCCCAACTCACCTTTCCCCTTAAGCAAGCATAAATTGGTTTTCTACATTTGAGACCCTGTTCTGTTTTGTAATTCAGTTCCTGTGTAGCCAAGTTTACATTCCGTGTAGTAGTGATATCTTATGATGTTTTTTTCTGTGTGACTTATTTCACTTAGAATCATCGTACCTGAATCCACTCATTATGCTGCTACGGGCCTGATGACATAGATTTCATTGCTGAGTGATATTGCATTGTACGTAAGTACCACAACTTCTTTATCCATTTTTTGCTTTCTGCGATATTGAACTTGTACCGTAAACGAGGTTCTTGTAAACAGAGCCGTCCCAAACTTTGGGGTGGCTGTGTCTTTTGGATTTTAATTTCCCTAAGCTATAGGACCATAAGTGGAAGTTCCCTAGGCTCTGTTGCTTTGTTTTTTAGATGTTTCAGGAAACACCATACACTTCTCCAGAGTGGCTGTTGGCAATTTACATCCCGCCCATCAGCATAACAAGGCTCCCAGTTCTCCATGGCCTGTCCTGCCTTTCTGGATTTTACACGTTTTTCAGATGGCCCTTTTGACCGGGGGGCAGTGAGACTTCATTGTAGTGCAGATTTCCTTTGCAAGCTTGCTTGGTTGGCCAAAAAGGGCGTATGCGTTTTTTCCTGAACATATTCAGGAAAAAACGCATACGCCCTTTTTGGCCAAGTGCATCATTGTGGACGTTCTGCCTCTTTTCCTATGCTTTACATGCAATTCCAGTCTACCTCCTGAAATCGGTTTCCTACAATTCTGCCCCACTTTCAAGTCCTCTTGGCAGCCTTACTTCAGTATATTTTTGGACGATAGCTGTCATTTATAACTCTGCAGGTTTGTGAATGACAGTGCCCCTGAGCTCCTTTCTTCAACTCGCTTTCTTGTGAGCTGGCCGCAACACCACAGGATTGCTTCAGGCCCTAGTGTGGTTCGGACATGGCACGCTGAGCCTTTGGTTAATTCCTCTTCCTGGTGGGAAATGAGAGTTACATTTGCCCGTCCAGACACCTCCAGCTAGTCTCTCGTTGATTCTCCCTATTCCTGTTCATTTTCTGCAGAAATTGCAAACTGGGCCAAACAGGATGTTAAAGGCACTGACTCTCCAAGTGGGGAGAGTGTTAGTAAAGCGTCTGGAATGTTGCACCCGAGTACCAGGGGACGAAAACTGAGACACCTTTGAACACGTTTCCCAATCACACGGTGGATCATAGTCTGGGATCCTCATGCATGTTTTAGCTAAAGGAAGAATCCCTTAAACCAGGAGAGTTGAGACCCATGGAATGGGTACCATGCAATATGAGTTCAAAGTTTCTGCATTTGCTCACCGATCCTCACCAATCCTATCACTGCTGCGTTTATGCCGCTGTACACACGCTTGATTCTCTTTCGGAGACATATAAATCCATAGGTTTTAAGATTCTTACTAGTCAGGTATATTCTTAGGCGTTTAATATGGGGTGTTGAGTCCACTTCGTTGAGAAAGGAGTAGCTCTTGTCTATTACATATTTGGCTTATGGAACGGTATCTGTGCTAATTTCAATCTCTGGTATTATGCAGCACACCAACTCACCTTTCCCCTTAAGGAAGCATAAGTTGGTTTTCTACATTTGAGACCCTCTTCAGTTTTTTTATTCAGTTCCTGTGTAGCCAAGTTTACATTCCGTGTAGTAGTGATATCTTATGATGTTTCTTTTTCTGTGTGACTTAGTTCACTTAGAATCATTGTACCTGAATCCACTCATTATGCTGCTACGGGCCTGATGACATAGATTTCATTGCTGAGTGATATTGCATTGTACGTAAGTACCACAACTTCTTTATCCATTTCTTGCTTTCTGCGATATTGAACTTGTACCGTAAACGAGGTTCTTGTAAACAGAGCCGTCCCAAACTTTGGGGTGGCTGTGTCTTTTTGATTTTAATTTCCCTAAGCTATAGGACCATACGTGGAAGTGCGCTAGGCTCTGTTGCTTTGTTTTTTAGATGTTTCAGGAAACACCATACACTTCTCCAGAGTGGCTGTTGGCAATTTACATCCCGCCCATCAGCATAACAAGGCTCCCAGTTCTCCATGGCATGTACTGCCTTTCTGGATTTTACACTTTTTTCAGATGGCCCTTTTGACCGGGCGGCTGTGAGACTTCATTGTAGTGCAGATTTCCTTTGCAAGCTTGCTTGGTTGGCCAAAAAGGGCGTATGCGTTTTTTCCTGAATATATTCAGGAAAAAACGCATACGCCCTTATTGGCCAAGTGCATCATTGTGGACGTTCTGCCTCTTTTCCTATGCTTTACATGCAATTCCAGTCTACCTCCTGAAATCGGTTTCCTGCAATTCTGCCCCGCTTTCAAGTCCTCTTGGCAGCCTTACTTCAATATATTTTTGGACGATAGCTGTCATTTATAACTCTGCAGGTTTGTGAATGACAGTGCCCCTGAGCTCCTTTCTTCAACTCGCTTTCTTGTGAGCTGGCCACAACACCGCAGGATTGCTTCAGGCCCTAGTGTGGTTCCGGCATGGCACGCTGAGCCTTTGGTTAATTCCTCTTCCTGGTGGGAAATGAGAGTTAAATTTGCCCGTCCAGACACCTCCAGCTAGTCTCTCATTGGTTCTCCCTATTCCTGTTCATTTTCCGCAGAAATTGCAAACTGGGCCAAACAGGAAGTTAAAGGCACTGACTCTCCAAGTGGGGAGAGTGTTAGTAAAGCGTCTGGAATGTTGCACCCGAGTACCGGGGGACGAAAACTGAGACACATTTGAACACGTTTCCCGATCACATGGTGGATCATACTCTGGGTTCCACATGCATGTTTTAGCTGAAGGAAGAATCCCTTAAACGTGGAGAGTTGAGACCCATGGAATGGGTACCATGCAATATGACTTCAAAGGGTCTGCATTTGCTCACCGATCCTCACCAGTCCTATCACTGCTGCGTTTATGCCACTGTACACACGCTTGTTTCTCTTTTGGAGACATATAAATCAATAGGTTTTAAGATTCTTACTAGTCAGGTATATTCTTAGGCGTTTAATATGTGGTGTTGAGTCCACTTCGTTGAGCAAGTAGTAGCTCTTGTCTATTACATATTTGGCTTATGGAACGGTATCTGTGCTAATTTCAATCTCTGGTTTTATGCAGCACCCCAACTCACCTTTCCCCTTAAGCAAGCATAAGTTGGTTTTCTACATTTGAGACCCTGTTCTGTTTTGTAATTCAGTTCCTGTGTAGCCAAGTTTACATTCCGTGTAGTAGTGATATCTTATGATGTTTCTTTTTCTGGGTGACTTATTTCACTTAGAATCATCGTACCTGAATCCACTCATTATTGTGCTACGGCCCTGATGACATAGATTTCATTGCTGAGTGATATTGCATTGTACGTAAGTACCACAACTTCTTTATCCATTTTTTGCTTTCTGCGATATTGAACTTGTACCGTAAACGAGGTTCTTGTAAACAGAGCCGTCCCAAACTTTGGGGTGGCTGTGTCTTTTTGATTTTAATTTCCCTAAGCTATAGGACCATAAGTGGAAGTGCCCTAGGCTCTGTTGCTTTGTTTTTTAGATGTTTCAGGAAACACCATACACTTCTCCAGAGTGGCTCTTGGCAATTTACATCCCGCCCATCAGCATAACAAGGCTCCCATGTCTCCATGGCCTGTCCTGCCTTTCTGGATTTTACACTTTTTTCAGATGACCCTTTTGACCAGGGGGCAGTGAGACTTCATTGTAGTGTAGATTTCTTTGCAAGCTTGCTTGGTTGGCCAAAAAGGGCGTATGCGTTTTTTCCTGAATATATTCAGGAAAAAACGCATACGCCCTTTTTGGCCAAGTGCATCATTGTGGACGTTCTGCCTCTTTTCCTATGCTTTACATGCAATTCCAGTCTACCTCCTGAAATCGGTTTCCTGCAATTCTGCCCCGCTTTCAAGTCCTCTTGGCAGCCTTACTTCAATATATTTTTGGACGATAGCTGTCATTTATAACTCTGCATGTTTGTGAATGACAGTGCCCCTGAGCTCCTTTCTTCAACTCGCTTTCTTGTGAGCTGGCCGCAACACCACAGGATTGCTTCAGGCCCTAGTGTGGTTCCGGCATGGCACGCTGAGCCTTTGGTTAATTCCTCTTCCTGGTGGGAAATGAGAGTTAAATTTGCCCGTCCAGACACCTCCAGCTAGTCTCTCATTGGTGATCCCTATTCCTGTTCATTTTCCGCAGTAATTGCAAACTGGGACAAACAGGAGGTTAAAGGCACTGACTCTCCAAGTGGGGAGAGTGTTAGTAAAGCGTCTGGAATGTTGCACCCGAGTACCAGGGGACGACAACAGAGACACCTTTGAACACGTTTCCCAAGCACATGGTGGATCATAATCTGGGTTCCACATGCATGTTTTAGCTGAAGGAAGAATCCCTTAAACCTGGAGAGTTGAGACCCATGGAATGGGTACCATGCAATATGAGTTCAAAGTTTCTGCATTTGCTCACCGATCCTCACCAATCCTATCACTGCTGCGTTTATGCCGCTGTACACACGCTTGATTCTCCTGCGGAGACATATAAATCCATAGGTTTTAAGATTCTTACTAGTCAGGTATATTCTTAGGCGTTTAATATGGGGTGTTGAGTCCACTTCGTTGAGCAAGGAGTAGCTCTTGTCTATTACATATTTGGTTTATGGAACGGTATCTGTGCTAATTTCAATCTCTGGTTTTATGCAGCACCCCAACTCACCTTTCCCCTTAAGCAAGCATAAGTTGGTTTTCTACATTTGAGACCCTGTTCTGTTTTGTAATTCAGTTCCTGTGTAGCCAAGTTTACATTCCGTGTAGTAGTGATATCTTATGATGTTTCTTTTTCTGGGTGACTTATTTCACTTAGAATCATCGTACCTGAATCCACTCATTATTGTGCTACGGCCCTGATGACATAGATTTCATTGCTGAGTGATATTGCATTGTACGTAAGTACCACAACTTCTTTATCCATTTTTTGCTTTCTGCGATATTGAACTTGTACCGTAAACGAGGTTCTTGTAAACAGAGCCGTCCCAAACTTTGGGGTGGCTGTGTCTTTTGGATTTTAATTTCCCTAAGCTATAGGACCATAAGTGGAAGTGCCCTAGGCTCTGTTGCTTTGTTTTTTAGATGTTTCAGGAAACACCATACACTTCTCCAGAGTGGCTCTTGGCAATTTACATCCCGCCCATCAGCATAACAAGGCTCCCATGTCTCCATGGCCTGTCCTGCCTTTCTGGATTTTACACTTTTTTCAGATGACCCTTTTGACCAGGGGGCAGTGAGACTTCATTGTAGTGTAGATTTCTTTGCAAGCTTGCTTGGTTGGCCAAAAAGGGCGTATGCGTTTTTTCCTGAATATATTCAGGAAAAAACGCATACGCCCTTTTTGGCCAAGTGCATCATTGTGGACGTTCTGCCTCTTTTCCTATGCTTTAAATGCAATTCCAGTCTACCTCCTGAAATCGGTTTCCTGCAATTCTGCCCCGCTTTCAAGTCCTCTTGGCAGCCTTACTTCAATATATTTTTGGACGATAGCTGT
This sequence comes from Grampus griseus, assembly GCF_964374135.1. Classification (NCBI taxonomy): domain Eukaryota; kingdom Metazoa; phylum Chordata; class Mammalia; order Artiodactyla; family Delphinidae; genus Grampus; species Grampus griseus. Next base: position 23,936 of record NW_028132994.1, on the reverse strand, counting down.
CATTTATAACTCTGCATGTTTGTGAATGACAGTGCCCCTGAGCTCCTTTCTTCAACTCGCTTTCTTGTGAGCTGGCCGCAACACCACAGGATTGCTTCAGGCCCTAGTGTGGTTCCGGCATGGCACGCTGAGCCTTTGGTTAATTCCTCTTCCTGGTGGGAAATGAGAGTTAAATTTGCCCGTCCAGACACCTCCAGCTAGTCTCTCATTGGTGATCCCTATTCCTGTTCATTTTCCGCAGTAATTGCAAACTGGGACAAACAGGAGGTTAAAGGCACTGACTCTCCAAGTGGGGAGAGTGTTAGTAAAGCGTCTGGAATGTTGCACCCGAGTACCAGGGGACGACAACAGAGACACCTTTGAACACGTTTCCCAAGCACATGGTGGATCATAATCTGGGTTCCACATGCATGTTTTAGCTGAAGGAAGAATCCCTTAAACCTGGAGAGTTGAGACCCATGGAATGGGTACCATGCAATATGAGTTCAAAGTTTCTGCATTTGCTCACCGATCCTCACCAATCCTATCACTGCTGCGTTTATGCCGCTGTACACACGCTTGATTCTCCTGCGGAGACATATAAATCCATAGGTTTTAAGATTCTTACTAGTCAGGTATATTCTTAGGCGTTTAATATGGGGTGTTGAGTCCACTTCGTTGAGCAAGGAGTAGCTCTTGTCTATTACATATTTGGTTTATGGAACGGTATCTGTGCTAATTTCAATCTCTGGTTTTATGCAGCACCCCAACTCACCTTTCCCCTTAAGCAAGCATAAGTTGGTTTTCTACATTTGAGACCCTGTTCTGTTTTGTAATTCAGTTCCTGTGTAGCCAAGTTTACATTCCGTGTAGTAGTGATATCTTATGATGTTTTTTTCTGTGTGACTTATTTCACTTAGAATCATCGTACCTGAATCCACTCATTATGCTGCTACGGGCCTGATGACATAGATTTCATTGCTGAGTGATATTGCATTGTACGTAAGTACCACAACTTCTTTATCCATTTTTTGCTTTCTGCGATATTGAACTTGTACCGTAAACGAGGTTCTTGTAAACAGAGCCGTCCCAAACTTTGGGGTGGCTGTGTCTTTTGGATTTTAATTTCCCTAAGCTATAGGACCATAAGTGGAAGTGCCCTAGGCTCTGTTGCTTTGTTTTTTAGATGTTTCAGGAAACACCATACACTTCTCCAGAGTGGCTGTTAGCAATTTACATCCCGCCCATCAGCATAACAAGGCTCCCAGTTCTGCATGGCCTGTCCTGCCTTTCTGGATTTTACACTTTTTTCAGATGGCTCTTTTGACTGGGGGGCAGTGAGACTTCATTGTAGTGCAGATTTCCTTTGCAAGCTTGCTTGGTTGGCCAAAAAGGGCGTATGCGTTTTTTCCTGAATATATTCAGGAAAAAACGCATACGCCCTTTTTGGCCCAGTGCATCATTGTGGACGTTCTGCCTTTTTTCCTATGCTTTACATGCAATTCCAGTCTACCTCCTGAAATCGGTTTCCTGCAATTTTGCCCCGCTTTCAAGTCCTCTTGGCAGCCTTACTTCAATATATTTTTGGACGATAGCTGTCATTTATAACTCTGCAGGTTTGTGAATGACAGTGCCCCTGAGCTCCTTTCTTCAACTCGCTTTCTTGTGAGCTGGCCGCAACACCGCAGGATTGCTTCAGGCCCTAGTGTCGTTCCGGCATGGCACGCTGAGCCTTTGGTTAATTCCTCTTCCTGGTGGGAAATGAGAGTTAAATTTGCCCGTCCAGACACCTCCAGCTAGTTTCTCATTGGTTCTCCCTATTCCTGTTCATTTTCCGCAGAAATTGCAAACTGGGCCAAACAGGACGTTAAAGGCACTGAGTCTCCAAGTGTGGAGAGTGTTAGTAAAGCGTCTGGAATGTTGCACCCGAGTACCAGGGGACGAAAACTGAGACACCTTTGAACACGTTTCCTAATCACACGGTGGATCATAATCTGCGTTCCACATGTATGTTTTATCTGAAGGAAGAATCCCTTAAACCTGGAGAGTTGAGACCCATGGAATGGGTACCATGCAATATGACTTCAAAGGGTCTGCATTTGCTCACCGATCCTCACCAATCCTATCACTGCTGCGTTTATGCCGCTGTACACACACTTGATTCTCCTTCGGCGACATATAAATCCATAGGTTTTAAGATTCTTACTAGTCAGGTATATTCTTAGGCGTTTAATATGGGGTGTTGAGTCCACTTCGTTGAGCAAGGAGTAGCTCTTGTCTATTACATATTTGGCTTATGGAACGGTATCTGTGCTAATTTCAATCTCTGGTTTTATGCAGCACCCCAACTCACCTTTCCCCTTAAGCAATCATAAGTTGGTTTTCTACATTTGAGACCCTGCTCTGTTTTGTAATTCAGTTCCTGTGTAGCCAAGTTTACATTCCGTGTAGTAGTGATATCTTATGATGTTTTTTTCTGTGTGACTTATTTCACTTAGAATCATCGTACCTGAATCCACTCATTATGCTGCTACGGGCCTGATGACATAGATTTCATTGCTGAGTGATATTGCATTGTACGTAAGTACCACAACTTCTTTATCCATTTTTTCTTTCTGCGATATTGAACTTGTACCGTAAACGAGGTTCTTGTAAACAGAGCCGTCCCAAACTTTGGGGTGGCTGTGTCTTTTTGTTTTTAATTTCCCTAAGCTATAGGACCATAAGTGGAAGTGCCCTAGGCTCTGTTGCTTTGTTTTTTAGATGTTTCAGGAAACACCATACACTTCTCCAGAGTGGCTGTTGGCAATTTACATCCCACCCATCAGCATAACAAGGCTCCCAGTTCTCCATGGCCTGTCCTGCCTTTCTGGATTTTACACTTTTTTCAGATGGCTCTTTTGACTGGGGGGCAGTGAGACTTCATTGTAGTGCAGATTTCCTTTGCAAGCTTGCTTGGTTCGCCAAAAAGGGCGTATGCGTTTTTTCCTGAATATATTCAGGAAAAAACGCATACGCCCTTTTTGGCCAAGTGCATCATTGTGGACGTTCTGCCTCTTTTCCTATGCTTTACATGCAATTCCAGTCTACCTCCTGAAATCGGTTTCCTGCAATTCTGCCCCGCTTTCAAGTCCTCTTGGCAGCCTTACTTCAATATATTTTTGGAGATAGTTGTCATTTATAACTCTTCATGTTTGTGAATGACAGTGCCCCTGAGCTCCTTTCTTCAACTCGCTTTCTTGTGAGCTGGCCGCAACACCGCAGGATTGCTTCAGGCCCTAGTGTGGTTCCGGCATGGCACGCTGAGCCTTTGGTTAATTCCTCTTCCTGGTGGGAAATGAGAGTTAAATTTGCCCGTCCAGACACCTCCAGCTAGTCTCTCATTGGTTCTCCCTATTCCTGTTCATTTTCCGCAGAAATTGCAAACTGGGACAAACAGGAGGTTAAAGGCACTGACTCTCCAAGTGGGGAGAGTGTTAGTAAAGCGTCTGGAATGTTGCACCCGAGTACCAGGGGACGAAAACAGAGACACCTTTGAACACGTTTCCCAAGCACACGGTGGATCATAATCTGGGTTCCACATGCATGTTTTAGCTGAAGGAAGAATCCCTTAAACCTGGAGAGTTGAGACCCATGGAATGGGTACCATGCAATATGACTTCAAAGGGTCTGCATTTGCTCACCGATCCTCACCAATCCTATCACTGCTGCGTTTATGCCACTGTACACACGCTTGTTTCTCTTTTGGAGACATATAAATCCATAGGTTTTAAGATTCTTACTAGTCAGGTATATTCTTAGGCGTTTAATATGGGGTGTTGAGTCCACTTCGTTGAGCAAGGAGTAGCTCTTGTCTATTACATAATTGGCTTATGGAACTGTATCTGTGCTAATTTCAATCTCTGGTTTTATGCAGCACTCCAACTCACCTTTCCCCTTAAGCAAGCATAAGTTGGTTTTCTACATTTGAGACCCTGTTCTGTTTTGTAATTCAGTTCCTGTGTAGCCAAGTTTACATTCCGTGTAGTAGTGATATCTTATGATGTTTCTTTTTCTGTGTGACTTAGTTCACTTAGAATCATTGTACCTGAATCCACTCATTATGCTGCTATGGGCCTGATGACACAGATTTCATTGCTGAGTGATATTGCATTGTACGTAAGTACCACAACATCTTTATCCATTTTTCACTTTCTGCGATATTGAACTTGTACCGTAAACGAGGTTCTTGTAAACAGAGCCGTCCCAAACTTTGGGGTGGCTGTGTCTTTTTGATTTTAATTTCCCTAAGCTATAGGACCATAAGTGGAAGTGCCCTAGGCTCTGTTGCTTTGTTTTTTAGATGTTTCAGGAAACACCATACACTTCTCCAGAGTGGCTGTTGGCAATTTACATCCCGCCCATCAGCATAACAAGGCTCCCATGTCTCCATGGCCTGTCCTGCCTTTCTGGATTTTACACTTTTTTCAGATGACCCTTTTGACCAGGGGGCAGTGAGACTTCATTGTAGTGTAGATTTCTTTGCAAGCTTGCTTGGTTCGCCAAAAAGGGCGTATGCGTTTTTTCCTGAATATATTCAGGAAAAAACGCATACGCCCTTTTTGGCCAAGTGCATCATTGTGGACGTTCTGCCTCTTTTCCTATGCTTTACATGCAATTCCAGTCTACCTCCTGAAATCGGTTTCCTGCAATTCTGCCCCGCTTTCAAGTCCTCTTGGCAGCCTTACTTCAATATATTTTTGGACGATAGCTGTCATTTATAACTCTGCAGGTTTGTGAATGACAGTGCCCCTGAGCTCCTTTCTTCAACTCGCTTTCTTGTGAGCTGGCCGCAACACCGCAGGATTGCTTCAGGCCCCAGTGTGGTTCCGGTATGGCACACTGAGCCATTGGTTAATTCCTCTTCCTGGTGGGAAATGAGAGTTAAATTTGCGCGTCCAGACACCTCCAGCTAGTCTCTCATTGGTTCTCCCTATTCCTGTTCATTTTCCGCAGAAATTGCAAACTGGGACAAACAGGAGGTTAAAGGCCCTGACTCTCCAAGTGGGGAGAGTGTTAGTAAAGCGTCTGGAATGTTGCACCCGAGTACCAGGGGACGAAAACTGAGACACCTTTGAACACTTTGCCCGATCACACAGTGGATCATACTCTGGGTTCCACATGCATGTTTTAGCTGAAGGAAGAATCCCTTAAACCAGGAGAGTTGAGACCCATGGAATGGGTACCATGCAATATGACTTCAAAGGGTCTGCATTTGCTCACCGATCTTCACCAATCCTATCACTGCTTCGTTGATGCCGCTGTACACAGGCTTAATTCTCTTTCGGATACATATAAATCCATAGGTTTTAAGATTCTTACTAGTCGGGTATATTATTAGGCGTTTAAAATGCGGTGTTGAGTCCACTTCGTTGAGCAAGGAGTAGCTCTTGTCTATTACATATTTGGCTTATGGAACGGTATCTGTGCTAATTTCAATCTCTGGTTTTATGCAGCACCCCAACTCACCTTTCCCCTTAAGCAATCATAAGTTGGTTTTCTACATTTGAGACCCTGCTCTGTTTTGTAATTCAGTTCCTGTGTAGCCAAGTTTACATTCCGTGTAGTAGTGATATCTTATGATGTTTTTTTCTGTGTGACTTATTTCACTTAGAATCATCGTACCTGAATCCACTCATTATGCTGCTACGGGCCTGATGACATAGATTTCATTGCTGAGTGATATTGCATTGTACGTAAGTACCACAACTTCTTTATCCATTTTTTCTTTCTGCGATATTGAACTTGTACCGTAAACGAGGTTCTTGTAAACAGAGCCGTCCCAAACTTTGGGGTGGCTGTGTCTTTTTGTTTTTAATTTCCCTAAGCTATAGGACCATAAGTGGAAGTGCCCTAGGCTCTGTTGCTTTGTTTTTTAGATGTTTCAGGAAACACCATACACTTCTCCAGAGTGGCTGTTGGCAATTTACATCCCACCCATCAGCATAACAAGGCTCCCAGTTCTCCATGGCCTGTCCTGCCTTTCTGGATTTTACACTTTTTTCAGATGGCTCTTTTGACTGGGGGGCAGTGAGACTTCATTGTAGTGCAGATTTCCTTTGCAAGCTTGCTTGGTTCGCCAAAAAGGGCGTATGCGTTTTTTCCTGAATATATTCAGGAAAAAACGCATACGCCCTTTTTGGCCAAGTGCATCATTGTGGACGTTCTGCCTCTTTTCCTATGCTTTACATGCAATTCCAGTCTACCTCCTGAAATCGGTTTCCTGCAATTCTGCCCCGCTTTCAAGTCCTCTTGGCAGCCTTACTTCAATATATTTTTGGAGATAGCTGTCATTTATAACTCTTCATGTTTGTGAATGACAGTGCCCCTGAGCTCCTTTCTTCAACTCGCTTTCTTGTGAGCTGGCCGCAACACCGCAGGATTGCTTCAGGCCCTAGTGTGGTTCCGGCATGGCACGCTGAGCCTTTGGTTAATTCCTCTTCCTGGTGGGAAATGAGAGTTAAATTTGCCCGTCCAGACACCTCCAGCTAGTCTCTCATTGGTTCTCCCTATTCCTGTTCATTTTCCGCAGAAATTGCAAACTGGGACAAACAGGAGGTTAAAGGCACTGACTCTCCAAGTGGGGAGAGTGTTAGTAAAGCGTCTGGAATGTTGCACCCGAGTACCAGGGGACGAAAACAGAGACACCTTTGAACACGTTTCCCAAGCACACGGTGGATCATAATCTGGGTTCCACATGCATGTTTTAGCTGAAGGAAGAATCCCTTAAACCTGGAGAGTTGAGACCCATGGAATGGGTACCATGCAATATGACTTCAAAGGGTCTGCATTTGCTCACCGATCCTCACCAATCCTATCACTGCTGCGTTTATGCCACTGTACACACGCTTGTTTCTCTTTTGGAGACATATAAATCCATAGGTTTTAAGATTCTTACTAGTCAGGTATATTCTTAGGCGTTTAATATGGGGTGTTGAGTCCACTTCGTTGAGCAAGGAGTAGCTCTTGTCTATTACATAATTGGCTTATGGAACTGTATCTGTGCTAATTTCAATCTCTGGTTTTATGCAGCACTCCAACTCACCTTTCCTCTTAAGCAAGCATAAGTTGGTTTTCTACATTTGAGACCCTGTTCTGTTTTGTAATTCAGTTCCTGTGTAGCCAAGTTTACATTCCGTGTAGTAGTGATATCTTATGATGTTTCTTTTTCTGTGTGACTTAGTTCACTTAGAATCATTGTACCTGAATCCACTCATTTTGCTGCTATGGGCCTGATGACATAGATTTCATTGCTGAGTGATATTGCATTGTACGTAAGTACCACAACATCTTTATCCATTTTTCACTTTCTGCGATATTGAACTTGTACCGTAAACGAGGTTCTTGTAAACAGAGCCGTCCCAAACTTTGGGGTGGCTGTGTCTTTTTGATTTTAATTTCCCTAAGCTATAGGACCATAAGTGGAAGTGCCCTAGGCTCTGTTGCTTTGTTTTTTAGATGTTTCAGGAAACACCATACACTTCTCCAGAGTGGCTGTTGGCAATTTACATCCCGCCCATCAGCATAACAAGGCTCCCATGTCTCCATGGCCTGTCCTGCCTTTCTGGATTTTACACTTTTTTCAGATGACCCTTTTGACCAGGGGGCAGTGAGACTTCATTGTAGTGTAGATTTCTTTGCAAGCTTGCTTGGTTCGCCAAAAAGGGCGTATGCGTTTTTTCCTGAATATATTCAGGAAAAAACGCATACGCCCTTTTTGGCCAAGTGCATCATTGTGGACGTTCTGCCTCTTTTCCTATGCTTTACATGCAATTCCAGTCTACCTCCTGAAATCGGTTTCCTGCAATTCTGCCCCGCTTTCAAGTCCTCTTGGCAGCCTTACTTCAATATATTTTTGGACGATAGCTGTCATTTATAACTCTGCAGGTTTGTGAATGACAGTGCCCCTGAGCTCCTTTCTTCAACTCGCTTTCTTGTGAGCTGGCCGCAACACCGCAGGATTGCTTCAGGCCCCAGTGTGGTTCCGGTATGGCACACTGAGCCATTGGTTAATTCCTCTTCCTGGTGGGAAATGAGAGTTAAATTTGCGCGTCCAGACACCTCCAGCTAGTCTCTCATTGGTTCTCCCTATTCCTGTTCATTTTCCGCAGAAATTGCAAACTGGGACAAACAGGAGGTTAAAGGCCCTGACTCTCCAAGTGGGGAGAGTGTTAGTAAAGCGTCTGGAATGTTGCACCCGAGTACCAGGGGACGAAAACTGAGACACCTTTGAACACTTTGCCCGATCACACAGTGGATCATACTCTGGGTTCCACATGCATGTTTTAGCTGAAGGAAGAATCCCTTAAACCAGGAGAGTTGAGACCCATGGAATGGGTACCATGCAATATGACTTCAAAGGGTCTGCATTTGCTCACCGATCTTCACCAATCCTATCACTGCTTCGTTGATGCCGCTGTACACAGGCTTAATTCTCTTTCGGATACATATAAATCCATAGGTTTTAAGATTCTTACTAGTCGGGTATATTATTAGGCGTTTAAAATGCGGTGTTGAGTCCACTTCGTTGAGCAAGGAGTAGCTCTTGTCTATTACATATTTGGCTTATGGAACGGTATCTGTGCTAATTTAAATCTCTTGTTTTATGCAGTACCCCAACTCACCTTTCCCTTTAAGTAAGCGTAAGTTGGTTTTCTACATTTGAGACCCTGTTCTGTTTTGTAATTCAGTTCCTGTGTAGCCAAGTTTACATTCCGTGTAGTAGTGATATCTTATGATGTTTCTTTTTCTGTGTGACTTATTTCACTTAGAATCATCGTACCTGAATCCACTCATTATGCTGCTACGGGCCTGATGACATAGATTTCATTGCTGAGTGATATTGCATTGTACGTAAGTAGAACAACTTCTTTATCCATTTTTCGCTTTCTGCGATATTGAACTTGTACCGTAAACGAGGTTCTTGTAAACAGAGCCGTCCCAAACTTTCGGGTGGCTGTGTCTTTTTGATTTTAATTTCCCTAAGCTATAGGACCATAAGCGGAAGTGCCCTAGGCTCTGTTGCTTTGTTTTTTAGATGTTTCAGGAAACAACATACACTTCTCCAGAGTGGCTGTTGGCAATTTACATCCCGCCCATCAGCATAACAAGGCTCCCAGTTCTCCATGGCCTGTCCTGACTTTCTGGATTTTACACTTTTTTCAGATGGCCCTTTTGACCGGGGGGCATTGAGACTTCATTGTAGTGCAGATTTCCTTTGCAAGCTTGCTTGGTTGGCCAAAAAGGGCGTATGCGTTTTTTCCTGAATATATTCAGGAAAAAACGCATACGCCCTTTTTGGCCAGGTGCATCATTGTGGACGTTCTGCCTCTTTTCCTATGCTTTACATGCAATTCCAGTCTACCTCCTGAAATCGGTTTCCTGCAATTCTGCCCTGCTTTCAAGTCCTCTTGGCAGCCTTACTTCAATATATTTTTGGACGATAGCTGTCATTTATAACTCTGCATGTTTGTGAATGACAGTGCCCCTGAGCTCCTTTCTTCAACTCGCTTTCTTGTGAGCTGGCCGCAACACCACAGGATTGCTTCAGGCCCTAGTGTGGTTCCGGCATGGCACGCTGAGCCTTTGGTTAATTCCTCTTCCTGGTGGGAAATGAGAGTTAAATTTGCCCGTCCAGACACCTCCAGCTAGTCTCTCATTGGTTCTCCCTATTCCTGTTCATTTTCCGCAGAAATTGCAAACTGGGCCAAACAGGAGGTTAAAGGCACTGACTCTCCAAGTGGGGAGAGTGTTAGTAAAGCGTCTGGAATGTTGCACCCGAGTACCGGGGGACGAAAACTGAGACACATTTGAACACGTTTCCCAATCACATGGTGGATCATACTCTGGGTTCCACATGCATGTTTTAGCTGAAGGAAGAATCCCTTAAACGTGGAGAGTTGAGACCCATGGAATGGGTACCATGCAATATGACTTCAAAGGGAATGCATTTGCTCACCGATCCTCACCAGTCCTATCACTGCTGCGTTTATGCCACTGTACACACGCTTGTTTCTCTTTTGGAGACATATAAATCAATAGTTTTTAAGATTCTTACTAGTCAGGTATATTCTTAGGCGTTTAATATGGGGTGTTGAGTCCACTTCGTTGAGCAAGTAGTAGCTCTTGTCTATTACATATTTGGCTTATGGAACGGTATCTGTGCTAATTTCAATCTCTGGTTTTATGCAGCATCCCAACTCACCTTTCCCCTTAAGCAAGCATAAGTTGGTTTTCTACATTTGAGACCCTGTTCTGTTTTGTAATTCAGTTCCTGTGTAGCCAAGTTTACATTCCGTGTAGTAGTGATATCTTATGATGTTTTTTTCTGTGTGACTTATTTCACTTAGAATCATCGTACCTGAATCCACTCATTATGCTGCTACGGGCCTGATGATATAGATTTCATTGCTGAGTGATATTGCATTGTACGTAAGTACCACAACTTCTTTATCCATTTTTTGCTTTCTGCGATATTGAACTTGTACCGTAAACGAGGTTCTTGTAAACAGAGCCGTCCCAAACTTTGGGCTGGCTGTGTCTTTTGGATTTTAATTTCCCTAAGCTATAGGACCATAAGTGGAAGTGCCCTAGGCTCTGTTGCTTTGTTTTTTAGATGTTTCAGGAAACACCATACACTTCTCCAGAATGGCTGTTGGCAATTTACATCCCGCCCATCAGCATAACAAGGCTCCCAGTTCTCCATGGCCTGTCCTGCCTTTCTGGATTTTACACTTTTTTCAGATGGCCCTTTTGACCGGGGGGCAGTGAGACTTCATTGTAGTGCAGATTTCTTTTGCAAGCTTGCTTGGTTGGCCAAAAAGGGCGTATGCGTTTTTTCCTGAATATATTCAGGAAAAAACGCATACGCCCTTTTTGGCCAAGTGCATCATTGTGGACGTTCTGCCTCTTTTCCTATGCTTTACATGCAATTCCAGTCTACCTCCTGAAATCGGTTTCCTGCAATTCTGCCCCGCTTTCAAGTCCTCTTGGCAGCCTTACTTCAATATATTTTTGGACGATAGCTGTCATTTATAACTCTGCAGTTTTGTGAATGACACTGCCCCTGAGCTCCTTTCTTCAACTCGCTTTCTTGTGAGCTGGCCGCAACACCGCAGGATTGCTTCAGGCCCTAGTGTGGTTCCGGCATGGCACGCTGAGCCTTTGGTTAATTCCTCTTCCTGGTGGGAAATGAGAGTTAAATTTGCCCGTCCAGACACCGCCAGCTAGTCTCTCATTTGTCCTCCCTATTCCTGTTCATTTTCCGCAGAAATTGCAAACTGGGCCAAACAGGAGGTTAAAGGCACTGACTCTCCAAGTGGGGAGAGTGTTAGTAAAGCGTCTGGAATGTTGCACCCGAGTACCAGGGGACGAAAACTGAGACACCTTTGAACACGTTTCCCAAGCACACGGTGGATCATAATCTGGGTTCCACATGCATGTTTTAGCTGAAGGAAGAATCCCTTAAACCTGGAGAGTTGAGACCCATGGAATGGGTACCATGCAATATGATTTCAAAGGGTCTGCATTTGCTCACCGATCCTCACCAATCCTATCACTGCTGCGTTTATGCCGCTGTACACACGCTTGATTCTCCTGCGGAGACATATAAATCCATAGGTTTTAAGATTCTTACTAGTCAGGCATATTCTTAGGCTTTTAATATGGGGTGTTGAGTCCACTTCGTTGAGCAAGGAGTAGCTCTTGTCTATTACATATTTGGCTTATGGAACGGTATCTGTGCTAATTTCAATCTCTGGTTTTATGCAGCATCCCAACTCACCTTTCCCCTTAAGCAATCATAAGTTGGTTTTCTACATTTGAGACCCTGCTCTGTTTTGTAATTCAGTTCCTGTGTAGCCAAGTTTACATTCCGTGTAGTAGTGATATCTTATGATGTTTTTTTCTGTGTGACTTATTTCACTTAGAATCATCGTACCTGAATCCACTCATTACGCTGCTACGGGCCTGATGACATAGATTTCATTGCTGAGTGATATTGCATTGTACGTAAGTACCACAACTTCTTTATCCATTTCTTGCTTTCTGCGATATTGAACTTGTACCGTAAACGAGGTTCTTGTAAACAGAGCCGTCCCAAACTTTGGGGTGGCTGTGTCTTTTTGATTTTAATTTCCCTAAGCTATAGGACCATACGTGGAAGTGCGCTAGGCTCTGTTGCTTTGTTTTTTAGATGTTTCAGGAAACACCATACACTTCTCCAGAGTGGCTGTTGGCAATTTACATCCCGCCCATCAGCATAACAAGGCTCCCAGTTCTCCATGGCATGTACTGCCTTTCTGGATTTTACACTTTTTTCAGATGGCCCTTTTGACCGGGCGGCTGTGAGACTTCATTGTAGTGCAGATTTCCTTTGCAAGCTTGCTTGGTTGGCCAAAAAGGGCGTATGCGTTTTTTCCTGAATATATTCAGGAAAAAACGCATACGCCCTTATTGGCCAAGTGCATCATTGTGGACGTTCTGCCTCTTTTCCTATGCTTTACATGCAATTCCAGTCTACCTCCTGAAATCGGTTTCCTGCAATTCTGCCCCGCTTTCAAGTCCTCTTGGCAGCCTTACTTCAATATATTTTTGGACGATAGCTGTCATTTATAACTCTGCAGGTTTGTGAATGACAGTGCCCCTGAGCTCCTTTCTTCAACTCGCTTTCTTGTGAGCTGGCCACAACACCGCAGGATTGCTTCAGGCCCTAGTGTGGTTCCGGCATGGCACGCTGAGCCTTTGGTTAATTCCTCTTCCTGGTGGGAAATGAGAGTTAAATTTGCCCGTCCAGACACCTCCAGCTAGTCTCTCATTGGTTCTCCCTATTCCTGTTCATTTTCCGCAGAAATTGCAAACTGGGCCAAACAGGAAGTTAAAGGCACTGACTCTCCAAGTGGGGAGAGTGTTAGTAAAGCGTCTGGAATGTTGCACCCGAGTACCGGGGGACGAAAACTGAGACACATTTGAACACGTTTCCCGATCACATGGTGGATCATACTCTGGGTTCCACATGCATGTTTTAGCTGAAGGAAGAATCCCTTAAACGTGGAGAGTTGAGACCCATGGAATGGGTACCATGCAATATGACTTCAAAGGGTCTGCATTTGCTCACCGATCCTCACCAGTCCTATCACTGCTGCGTTTATGCCACTGTACACACGCTTGTTTCTCTTTTGGAGACATATAAATCAATAGGTTTTAAGATTCTTACTAGTCAGGTATATTCTTAGGCGTTTAATATGGGGTGTTGAGTCCACTTCGTTGAGCAAGTAGTAGCTCTTGTCTATTATATATTTGGCTTATGGAACGGTATCTGTGCTAATTTCAATCTCTGGTTTTATGCAGCACCCCAACTCACCTTTCCCCTTAAGCAAGCATAAGTTGGTTTTCTACATTTGAGACCCTGTTCTGTTTTGTAATTCAGTTCCTGTGTAGCCAAGTTTACATTCCGTGTAGTAGTGATATCTTATGATGTTTTTTTCTGTGTGACTTATTTCACTTAGAATCATCGTACCTGAATCCACTCATTATGCTGCTACGGGCCTGATGACATAGATTTCATTGCTGAGTGATATTGCATTGTACGTAAGTACCACAACTTCTTTATCCATTTTTTGCTTTCTGCGATATTGAACGTGTACCGTAAACGAGGTTCTTGTAAACAGAGCCGTCCCAAACTTTGGGGTGGCTGTGTCTTTTTGATTTTAATTTCCCTAAGCTATAGGACCATAAGTGGAAGTGCCCTAGGCTCTGTTGCTTTGTTTTTTAGATGTTTCAGGAAACACCATACACTTCTCCAGAGTGGCTCTTGGCAATTGACATCCCGCCCATCAGCATAACAAGGCTCCCAGTTCTCCATGGCCTGTCCTGCCTTTCTGGATTTTACACGTTTTTCAGATGGCCCTTTTGACCGGGGGGCAGTGAGACTTCATTGTAGTGCAGATTTCCTTTGCAAGCTTGCTTGGTTGGCCAAAAAGGGCGTATGCGTTTTTTCCTGAACATATTCAGGAAAAAACGCATACGCCCTTTTTGGCCAAGTGCATCATTGTGGACGTTCTGCCTCTTTTCCTATGCTTTACATGCAATTCCAGTCTACCTCCTGAAATCGGTTTCCTACAATTCTGCCCCACTTTCAAGTCCTCTTGGCAGCCTTACTTCAGTATATTTTTGGACGATAGCTGTCATTTATAACTCTGCAGGTTTGTGAATGACAGTGCCCCTGAGCTCCTTTCTTCAACTCGCTTTCTTGTGAGCTGGCCGCAACACCGCAGGATTGCTTCAGGCCCTAGTGTGGTTCGGACATGGCACGCTGAGCCTTTGGTTAATTCCTCTTCCTGGTGGGAAATGAGAGTTAAATTTGCCCGTCCAGACACCTCCAGCTAGTCTCTCTTTGATTCTCCCTATTCCTGTTCATTTTCTGCAGAAATTGCAAACTGGGCCAAACAGGATGTTAAAGGCACTGACTCTCCAAGTGGGGAGAGTGTTAGTAAAGCGTCTGGAATGTTGCACCCGAGTACCAGGGGACGAAAACTGAGACATCTTTGAACACGTTTCCCAATCACACGGTGGATCATAGTCTGGGATCCTCATGCATGTTTTAGCTAAAGGAAGAATCCCTTAAACCAGGAGAGTTGAGAACCATGGAATGGGTACCATGCAATATGAGTTCAAAGTTTCTGCATTTGCTCACCGATCCTCACCAATCCTATCACTGCTGCGTTTATGCCCCTGTACACACGCTTGATTCTCTTTCGGAGACATATAAATCCATAGGTTTTAAGATTCTTACTAGTCAGGTATATTCTTAGGCGTTTAATATGGGGTGTTGAGTCCACTTCGTTGAGAAAGGAGTAGCTCTTGTCTATTACATATTTGGCTTATGGAACGGTATCTGTGCTAATTTCAATCTCTGGTCTTATGCAGCACACCAACTCACCTTTCCCCTTAAGGAAGCATAAGTTGGTTTTCTACATTTGAGACCCTCTTCAGTTTTTTAATTCAGTTCCTGTGTAGCCAAGTTTACATTCCGTGTAGTAGTGATATCTTATGATGTTTCTTTTTCTGTGTGACTTAGTTCACTTAGAATCATTGTACCTGAATCCACTCATTATGCTGCTACGGGCCTGATGACATAGATTTCATTGCTGAGTGATATTGCATTGTACGTAAGTACCACAACTTCTTTATCCATTTTTCGCTTTCTGCAATATTGAACTTGTACCGTAAACGAGGTTCTTGTAAACAGAACCGTCCCAAACTTTGGGGTGGCTGTGTCTTTTGGATTTTAATTTCCCTAAGCTATAGGACCATAAGTGGAAGTGCCCTAGGCTCTGTTGCTTTGTTTTTTAGATGTTTCAGGAAACACCATACACTTCTCCAGAGTGGCTGTTGGCAATTTACATCCCGCCCATCAGCATAACAAGGCTCCCAGTTCTCCATGGCCTGTCCTGCCTTTCTGGATTTTACACTTTTTTCAGATGGCCCTTTTGACCGGGGGGCAGTGAGACTTCATTGTAGTGCAGATTTCCTTTGCAAGCTTGCTTGGTTGGCCAAAAAGGGCGTATGCGTTTTTTCCTGAATATATTCAGGAAAAAACGCATACGCCCTTTTTGGCCAAGTGCATCATTGTGGACGTTCTGCCTCTTTTCCTATGCTTTACATGCAATTCCAGTCTACCTCGTGAAATCGGTTTCCTGCAATTCTGCCCCGCTTTCAAGTCCTCTTGGCAGCCTTACTTCAATATATTTTTGGACGATAGCTGTCATTTATAACTCTGCAGGTTTGTGAATGACAGTGCCCCTGAGCTCCTTTCTTCAACTCGCTTTCTTGTGAGCTGGCCGCAACACCGCAGGATTGCTTCAGGCCCTAGTGTGGTTCCGGCATGGCACGCTGAGCCTTTGGTTAATTCCTCTTCCTGGTGGGAAATGAGAGTTAAATTTGCCCGTCCAGACACCGCCAGCTAGTCTCTCATTGGTCCTCCCTATTCCTGTTCATTTTCCGCAGAAATTGCAAACTGGGCCAAACAGGAGGTTAAAGGCACTGACTCTCCAAGTGGGGAGAGTGTTAGTAAAGCGTCTGGAATGTTGCACCCGAGTACCAGGGGACGAAAACTGAGACACCTTTGAACACGTTTCCCAAGCACACGGTGGATCATAATCTGGGTTCCACATGCATGTTTTAGCTGAAGGAAGAATCCCTTAAACCTGGAGAGTTGAGACCCATGGAATGGGTACCATGCAATATGATTTCAAAGGGTCTGCATTTGCTCACCGATCCTCACCAATCCTATCACTGCTGCGTTTATGCCGCTGTACACACGCTTGATTCTCCTGCGGAGACATATAAATCCATAGGTTTTAAGATTCTTACTAGTCAGGTATATTCTTAGGCGTTTAATATGTGGTGTTGAGTCCACTTCGTTGAGCAAGTAGTAGCTCTTGTCTATTACATATTTGGCTTATGGAACGGTATCTGTGCTAATTTCAATCTCTGGTTTTATGCAGCACCCCAACTCACCTTTCCCCTTAAGCAAGCATAAATTGGTTTTCTACATTTGAGACCCTGTTCTGTTTTGTAATTCAGTTCCTGTGTAGCCAAGTTTACATTCCGTGTAGTAGTGATATCTTATGATGTTTTTTTCTGTGTGACTTATTTCACTTAGAATCATCGTACCTGAATCCACTCATTATGCTGCTACGGGCCTGATGACATAGATTTCATTGCTGAGTGATATTGCATTGTACGTAAGTACCACAACTTCTTTATCCATTTTTTGCTTTCTGCGATATTGAACTTGTACCGTAAACGAGGTTCTTGTAAACAGAGCCGTCCCAAACTTTGGGGTGGCTGTGTCTTTTGGATTTTAATTTCCCTAAGCTATAGGACCATAAGTGGAAGTTCCCTAGGCTCTGTTGCTTTGTTTTTTAGATGTTTCAGGAAACACCATACACTTCTCCAGAGTGGCTGTTGGCAATTTACATCCCGCCCATCAGCATAACAAGGCTCCCAGTTCTCCATGGCCTGTCCTGCCTTTCTGGATTTTACACGTTTTTCAGATGGCCCTTTTGCCCAGGGGGCAGTGAGACTTCATTGTAGTGCAGATTTCCTTTGCAAGCTTGCTTGGTTGGCCAAAAAGGGCGTATGCGTTTTTTCCTGAACATATTCAGGAAAAAACGCATACGCCCTTTTTGGCCAAGTGCATCATTGTGGACGTTCTGCCTCTTTTCCTATGCTTTACATGCAATTCCAGTCTACCTCCTGAAATCGGTTTCCTACAATTCTGCCCCACTTTCAAGTCCTCTTGGCAGCCTTACTTCAGTATATTTTTGGACGATAGCTGTCATTTATAACTCTGCAGGTTTGTGAATGACAGTGCCCCTGAGCTCCTTTCTTCAACTCGCTTTCTTGTGAGCTGGCCGCAACACCACAGGATTGCTTCAGGCCCTAGTGTGGTTCGGACATGGCACGCTGAGCCTTTGGTTAATTCCTCTTCCTGGTGGGAAATGAGAGTTACATTTACCCGTCCAGACACCTCCAGCTTGTCTCTCGTTGATTCTCCCTATTCCTGTTCATTTTCTGCAGAAATTGCAAACTGGGCCAAACAGGATGTTAAAGGCACTGACTCTCCAAGTGGGGAGAGTGTTAGTAAAGCGTCTGGAATGTTGCACCCGAGTACCAGGGGACGAAAACTGAGACACCTTTGAACACGTTTCCCAATCACACGGTGGATCATAGTCTGGGATCCTCATGCATGTTTTAGCTAAAGGAAGAATCCCTTAAACCAGGAGAGTTGAGACCCATGGAATGGGTACCATGCAATATGAGTTCAAAGTTTCTGCATTTGCTCACCGATCCTCACCAATCCTATCACTGCTGCGTTTATGCCCCTGTACACACGCTTGATTCTCTTTCGGAGACATATAAATCCATAGGTTTTAAGATTCTTACTAGTCAGGTATATTCTTAGGCGTTTAATATGGGGTGTTGAGTCCACTTCGTTGAGAAAGGAGTAGCTCTTGTCTATTACATATTTGGCTTATGGAACGGTATCTGTGCTAATTTCAATCTCTGGTCTTATGCAGCACACCAACTCACCTTTCCCCTTAAGGAAGCATAACTTGGTTTTCTACATTTGAGACCCTGTTCTGTTTTGTAATTCAGTTCCTGTGTAGCCAAGTTTACATTCCGTGTAGTAGTGATATCTTATGATGTTTCTTTTTCTGTGTGACTTAGTTCACTTAGAATCATTGTACCTGAATCCACTCATTATGCTGCTACGGGCCTGATGACATAGATTTCATTGCTGAGTGATATTGCATTGTACGTAAGTACCACAACTTCTTTATCCATTTTTCACTTTCTGCAATATTGAACTTGTACCGTAAACGAGGTTCTTGTAAACAGAACCGTCCCAAACTTTGGGGTGGCTGTGTCTTTTTGATTTTAATTTCCCTAAGCTATAGGACCATAAGTGGAAGTGCCCTAGGCTCTGTTGCTTTGTTTTTTAGATGTTTCAGGAAACACCATACACTTCTCCAGAATGGCTGTTGGCAATTTACATCCCGCCCATCAGCATAACAAGGCTCCCAGTTCTCCATGGCCTGTCCTGCCTTTCTGGATTTTACACTTTTTTCAGATGGCCCTTTTGACCGGGGGGCAGTGAGACTTCATTGTAGTGCAGATTTCCTTTGCAAGCTTGCTTGGTTGGCCAAAAAGGGCGTATGCGTTTTTTCCTGAATATATTCAGGAAAAAACGCATACGCCCTTTTTGGCCAAGTGCATCATTGTGGACGTTCTGCCTCTTTTCCTATGCTTTACATGCAATTCCAGTCTACCTCCTGAAATCGGTTTCCTGCAATTCTGCCCCGCTTTCAAGTCCTCTTGGCAGCCTTACTTCAATATATTTTTGGACGATAGCTGTCATTTATAACTCTGCAGTTTTGTGAATGACACTGCCCCTGAGCTCCTTTCTTCAACTCGCTTTCTTGTGAGCTGGCCGCAACACCGCAGGATTGCTTCAGGCCCTAGTGTGGTTCCGGCATGGCACGCTGAGCCTTTGGTTAATTCCTCTTCCTGGTGGGAAATGAGAGTTAAATTTGCCCGTCCAGACACCGCCAGCTAGTCTCTCATTGGTCCTCCCTATTCCTGTTCATTTTCCGCAGAAATTGCAAACTTGGCCAAACAGGAGGTTAAAGGCACTGACTCTCCAAGTGGGGAGAGTGTTAGTAAAGCGTCTGGAATGTTGCACCCGAGTACTAGGGGACGAAAACTGAGACACCTTTGAACACGTTTCCCAAGCACACGGTGGATCATAATCTGGGTTCCACATGCATGTTTTAGCTGAAGGAAGAATCCCTTAAACCTGGAGAGTTGAGACCCATGGAATGGGTACCATGCAATATGATTTCAAAGGGTCTGCATTTGCTCACCGATCCTCACCAATCCTATCACTGCTGCGTTTATGCCACTGTACACACGCTTGATTCTCCTGCGGAGACATATAAATCCATAGGTTTTAAGATTCTTACTAGTCAGGCATATTCTTAGGCGTTTAATATGGTGTGTTGAGTCCACTTCGTTGAGCAAGGAGTAGCTCTTGTCTATTACATATTTGGCTTATGGAACGGTATCTGTGCTAATTTCAATCTCTGGTTTTATGCAGCATCCCAACTCACCTTTCCCCTTAAGCAATCATAAGTTGGTTTTCTACATTTGAGACCCTGCTCTGTTTTGTAATTCAGTTCCTGTGTAGCCAAGTTTACATTCCGTGTAGTAGTGATATCTTATGATGTTTTTTTCTGTGTGACTTATTTCACTTAGAATCATCGTACCTGAATCCACTCATTACGCTGCTACGGGCCTGATGACATAGATTTCATTGCTGAGTGATATTGCATTGTACGTAAGTACCACAACTTCTTTATCCATTTCTTGCTTTCTGCGATATTGAACTTGTACCGTAAACGAGGTTCTTGTAAACAGAGCCGTCCCAAACTTTGGGGTGGCTGTGTCTTTTTGATTTTAATTTCCCTAAGCTATAGGACCATACGTGGAAGTGCGCTAGGCTCTGTTGCTTTGTTTTTTAGATGTTTCAGGAAACACCATACACTTCTCCAGAGTGGCTGTTGGCAATTTACATCCCGCCCATCAGCATAACAAGGCTCCCAGTTCTCCATGGCATGTACTGCCTTTCTGGATTTTACACTTTTTTCAGATGGCCCTTTTGACCGGGCGGCTGTGAGACTTCATTGTAGTGCAGATTTCCTTTGCAAGCTTGCTTGGTTGGCCAAAAAGGGCGTATGCGTTTTTTCCTGAATATATTCAGGAAAAAACGCATACGCCCTTATTGGCCAAGTGCATCATTGTGGACGTTCTGCCTCTTTTCCTATGCTTTACATGCAATTCCAGTCTACCTCCTGAAATCGGTTTCCTGCAATTCTGCCCCGCTTTCAAGTCCTCTTGGCAGCCTTACTTCAATATATTTTTGGACGATAGCTGTCATTTATAACTCTGCAGGTTTGTGAATGACAGTGCCCCTGAGCTCCTTTCTTCAACTCGCTTTCTTGTGAGCTGGCCACAACACCGCAGGATTGCTTCAGGCCCTAGTGTGGTTCCGGCATGGCACGCTGAGCCTTTGGTTAATTCCTCTTCCTGGTGGGAAATGAGAGTTAAATTTGCCCGTCCAGACACCTCCAGCTAGTCTCTCATTGGTTCTCCCTATTCCTGTTCATTTTCCGCAGAAATTGCAAACTGGGCCAAACAGGAAGTTAAAGGCACTGACTCTCCAAGTGGGGAGAGTGTTAGTAAAGCGTCTGGAATGTTGCACCCGAGTACCGGGGGACGAAAACTGAGACACATTTGAACACGTTTCCCGATCACATGGTGGATCATACTCTGGGTTCCACATGCATGTTTTAGCTGAAGGAAGAATCCCTTAAACGTGGAGAGTTGAGACCCATGGAATGGGTACCATGCAATATGACTTCAAAGGGTCTGCATTTGCTCACCGATCCTCACCAGTCCTATCACTGCTGCGTTTATGCCACTGTACACACGCTTGTTTCTCTTTTGGAGACATATAAATCAATAGGTTTTAAGATTCTTACTAGTCAGGTATATTCTTAGGCGTTTAATATGGGGTGTTGAGTCCACTTCGTTGAGCAAGTAGTAGCTCTTGTCTATTACATATTTGGCTTATGGAACGGTATCTGTGCTAATTTCAATCTCTGGTTTTATGCAGCACCCCAACTCACCTTTCCCCTTAAGCAAGCATAAGTTGGTTTTCTACATTTGAGACCCTGTTCTGTTTTGTAATTCAGTTCCTGTGTAGCCAAGTTTACATTCCGTGTAGTAGTGATATCTTATGATGTTTTTTTCTGTGTGACTTATTTCACTTAGAATCATCGTACCTGAATCCACTCATTATGCTGCTACGGGCCTGATGACATAGATTTCATTGCTGAGTGATATTGCATTGTACGTAAGTACCACAACTTCTTTATCCATTTTTTGCTTTCTGCGATATTGAACTTGTACCGTAAACGAGGTTCTTGTAAATAGAGCCGTCCCAAACTTTGGGGTGGCTGTGTCTTTTGGATTTTAATTTCCCTAAGCTATAGGACCATAAGTGGAAGTTCCCTAGGCTCTGTTGCTTTGTTTTTTAGATGTTTCAGGAAACACCATACACTTCTCCAGAGTGGCTGTTGGCAATTTACATCCCGCCCATCAGCATAACAAGGCTCCCAGTTCTCCATGGCCTGTCCTGCCTTTCTGGATTTTACACGTTTTTCAGATGGCCCTTTTGACCGGGGGGCAGTGAGACTTCATTGTAGTGCAGATTTCCTTTGCAAGCTTGCTTGGTTGGACAAAAAGGGCGTATGCGTTTTTTCCTGAACATATTCAGGAAAAAACGCATACGCCCTTTTTGGCCAAGTGCATCATTGTGGACGTTCTGCCTCTTTTCCTATGCTTTACATGCAATTCCAGTCTACCTCCTGAAATCGGTTTCCTACAATTCTGCCCCACTTTCAAGTCCTCTTGGCAGCCTTACTTCAGTATATTTTTGGACGATAGCTGTCATTTATAACTCTGCAGGTTTGTGAATGACAGTGCCCCTGGGCTCCTTTCTTCAACTCGCTTTCTTGTGAGCTGGCCGCAACACCGCAGGATTGCTTCAGGCCCTAGTGTGGTTCCGGCATGGCACGCTGAGCCTTTGGTTAATTCCTCTTCCTGGTGGGAAATGAGAGTTAAATTTTGCCCGTCCAGACACCTGCAGCTAGTCTCTCATTGGTTCTCCCTATTCCTGTTCATCTTTCCGCAGAAATTGCAAACTGGGCCAAACAGGAGGTTAAAGGCACTGACTCTCCAAGTGGGGAGAGTGTTAGTAAAGCGTCTGGAATGTTGCACCCGAGTACCAGGGGAGGAAAACTGAGACACATTTGAACACGTCTCCCAAGCACACGGTGGATCATACTCTGGGTTCCACATGCATGTTTTAGCTGAAGGAAGAATACCTTAAACCTGGAGAGTTGAGACCCGTGTAATGGGTACCATGCAATATGACTTCAAAGGGTCTTCATTTGCTCACCGAAGCTCTCCAGTCCTATCACTGCTGCGTGTATGCCGCTGTACACAGGCTTGGTTCTCTTTCGGAGACATAGCAATCCATAGGTTTTAAGATACTTACTAGTCAGGTACATTCTTAGGCGTTTAATATGGGGTGTTGAGTCCATTTCGTTGAGCAAGGAGTAGCTCTTGTCTATTCCATATTTGGCTTAAGGAACTTTATCTGTGCTCATTTCAATCTCTGGTTTTATGCAGCACCCCAGCACACCTTTCCCCTTAAGCAAGCATAAGTTGATTTTCTAAATTTGAGACCCTGTTCTGTTTTGGAATTCAGTTCCTGTGTAGCCAAGTTTACATTCCGTGTATTAGTGATATCTTATGATATTTCTATTTCTGTGTGACTTATTTCAGTTAGAATCATCGTACCTGAATCCACTCATTATGCTGCTACGGGCCTGATGACATAGATTTCATTGCTGATTGATACTGCATTGTACGTAAGTACCACAAGTTCTTTATCCATTTTTCACTTTCTGTGATATTGAACTTGTACGGTAAACGAGGTTCTTGTAAACAGAGGAGTCCCAAATTTTGGGGTGGCTGTGTCTTTTTCATTTTAATTTCCCTAAGCTATAGGACCATAAGTGGAAGTGCCCTAGGCTCTGTTGCTTTGTTTTCTAGATGTTTCAGGAAACACCATACACTTCTCCCAAGTGGCTGTTGGCAATGTACATCCCGCCCATCAGCATAACAATGCTCCCAGTTCTCCATGGCCTGTCCTGCCTTTCTGGATTTTACACTTTTTTCAGATGGCCCTTTTGACCGGAAGGATGTGAGACTTCATTGTAGTGCAGATTTCCTTTGCAAGCTTGCTTGGTTGGCCAAAAAGGGCGTATGCGTTTTTTCCTGAATATATTCAGGAAAAAACGCATACGCCCTTTTTGGCCAAGTGCATCATTGTGGACGTTCTGCCTCTTTTCCTATGCTTTCAATGCAATTCCAGTCTACCTCCTGAAATCGGTTTCCTGCAATTCTGCCCCGCTTTCAAGTCCTCTTGGCAGCCTTTCTTCAGTATATTTTTGGACGATAGCTGTCATTTATAACTCTGCAGGTTTGTGAATTACAGTGCCCCTGAGCTCCTTTCTTCAATTCGCTTTCTTGTGACCTGGCCGCAACACCGCAGGATGGTTTCAGGCCCTAATCTGGTTCCGGCACGGCACGCTGAGCCTTTGGTTAATTCCTCTTCCTGGTGGGAAATGAGAGTTAAATTTGCCCGTCCAGACACCTCCAGCTAGTCTCTCATTGGTTCTCGCTATTCCTGTTCATCTTCCGCAGAAATTGCAAACTGGGCC